>NW_024740833.1:30000-47500 GCF_018991925.1 Homarus americanus | reverse complement strand
CTGACAAATATAAACGGCAGAGTATCGCAGCTTACTTCTGTACTTCACCAATCACAACACAGCTCTATGACCATGGACGGTATACTGTGGGTGTATCCCCTGACCTCACCCCGTCACTAAACAAAATAAGATAAATAAAACGAAAAAAAAAATCATATAATTTTTCCTATTTCCTTTGTGAGGCATCAGTAAATTGGTAACGATGTGAAGTGAGCGGCGGTGAGGAGAGAGCCTGGGTCGCATTAGTCTCCTTGATGACAGTGTGGCCCTCCTCCCTCCCTCCCTCCTGTCCTTCGGGGCCAGCGGGAAGGAGGGCACTGGGATTTGATCCCTCATTAATCACCAAATCATGTTCACAGACCCCCCCCTCCCTCCCTCTAACCTCCCCACCCTTTCCCTTCCATTCCTCCCACTCTCTCTCACTTCCCCCTACTCCTCTCCTTCCCCCTCTACCTTCCCCATTTCTCTCCACCTCCTGACCTACCCCAGTTTATTCCTCTTTCACCATCAACCAGTACCTCTTGGGTTCATCCTCACTAAGGGTGTTCCTCGGTCAGACTGCCACACCACCAGCACCGTCTCCTCCTCTGAGTGACGCGTCTCATTATAGACCTGCTTGTGGAGCCTCCTGTTGCTGGCGTCTGGTCACACCGCTGGTACACTCACAGTAATTACCTACGTGTGTTTGTATAGTAAGGTCCTCCTTTGTGTTTTATTTGAACTCTCACATTCTGGTCCAAACACAAGTATAGCTTATGTAGATCTTTTACACTCACACATATACGTGTGTGTGTGTGTGTGTGTGTGTGTGTGTGTGTGTGTGTGTGTGTGTGTGTGTGTGTGTGTGTGTGTGTGTGTGTGTGTGTGTGTGTGTGTGTGTTCATGGGTCTCATTTTGAACAATAAGGAACTCCAGATGAACATTATCCGAGATGTTTTCACCATCATAACTGTCCACCAACTTAACCCATTATGGAAAATGACACTTAAGATTGTAATGTTGTATGAGGCGGGGCGGGGCGGGGCTGGGTGGGGCGTCCAACTATTCCCTCACCCTCCCCGTCCCGCTCCCCGTCCCGCTCCCCTGTCTACGCGTGTGAAGCCCCTGTCTGTCTACTGTGTCTACCTCACTTTTCTCTGTCTTCAGTAAGCCTTACCGCCAGGCTGGATGTGCTCCTCAGGAAGATGGTTTATCATAAGGTGGACATCATGTAACAATTCATCTCTTGTGTGTCTCCAGTGACCCTCACGTAATTCATTTTATCTCTATATCGTTCCGAAATTTCCTTTGTTGTTTGTATAATACTTGTGGCTTTAAGTTTGAACTATGTTATTATTATTATTATTATTATTATTATTATTATTATTATTATTATTATTATTATTATTATTATTATTATTATTATTATTTAAGTAGTAGTAGTAGTAGTAGATCACCCTCGCATGAAGGTTGCTCCGAGGACTGATGGGACTGACACGTGTATGGTACAGTATTGACTGTAGTTACAGGCATCATTAAACTAAATACAGTTCTATACTTACCAAATTTGACCCAATCTACCCAAGTTAACCTAATTTTATCTGTAATGAATAAGCACATTAATAAACGTTTAGGTACAACAGAAAACTTTACATACGTAGTTCATCTCATCGTGTATTTATCCGATGTATCCAGTTAACATAACTTACATTAAATATATTAAAATTACCATAAGTTTGCGCTTCGCTTTGAATTAAATCCGAAATATACATAGTTAAGTGTCGCAGTGTGACTGTTAGGGGATTTATCACATGTAGCATAGTCTAATGTTGTATAGTGTGTGTGTGTGTGTGTGTGTGTGTGTGTGTGTGTGTGTGTGTGTGTGTGTGTGTGTGTGTGTGTAAAATCATACCCGTCACCGCACATCACCCACAGTTAACAGATAGGTTGTGGTCATTGCCTGGACACTGGAGGCTGTCTGTCGCATTAGATAAAGGTTGGAGTGCATCATGTCCACGACCCACACTATAGGTTGATGACTCATTATAGGAGGCGGTGAGTGTGTGGCGTGGCGTGGCGTGGTGTGGTGTGGTGTGGTGTGGTATGGTGTGGTGTGGTGTGGTATGGTGTGGTGTGGTATGGTATGGTGTGGTGTGGCGTGGTATGGTATGGTGTGGTGTGGGGGATGTGGCTGTTTCTTCCCTGTGTTTATGCGTGAAATTATTTATAGGAGTTTGTATGACTGTATTTTTGTATGATAAAATATTAGTATAAACGTGTGTGAATGTTTGCTGGCGTGTGGTAGTGTGGTGTGTGATTAATTGTGTCCAAATATATGTTTTTTTTTTTAACTATAAGTGCACAATTGGGTGAAAATATTATTATGTATATGTATTAATGTGTTTGTGTGTATGTGTGAAAATATTAGTATATGCGTGTATGACTTGTGTTTGTGTGTAGGAATGGGTGTTTGTGACGAGGCCGGGGTAGGGGTGGGGGGGGGTACACCTGAGGAGGATGTCCGTCTCTCAAGAAGTAATGTTGCTCTTGTTATCGTCTTCAGTTGTGTCTTGAGATGCTGACTACATGATAAGATATTTAAGGAACACGTGAACATTAGACACGTCAGTTTATTTAACCTAAAGATTAACCACGCAACACGATCACTAAAACTAAGTTAACATTAACCTAACACAAATCTAACACTAACATAACCTAACTTAAGCTAACCTAACCTAACACTAACCTAGTTTAACTTAACACTAACCTAACCTAACACTAATCTGACCTAACCCAATACTACCCCAACTTAAGCTAACACCAACCTCACCTTAACTAAACTAACCCAACCTAACACTAACGCTAACACTAACCTAACCTATCCTACCCCACCCCCAGGTCGCGTATGGGTGAAAAAGACAGGTTACCTAATCTTCATATGGTACCATTTAAATAACACAGCTGAGATTATTTAAAGCTGACGGGAAAAAAAAAATATATATATATATATATATAATTTATAAATCCACGGGTCTGTTTATTTTCTTAGTATTTGTTTTTATTTGTTTTTATTTTTATTGCTACAGGTGTTTATTTGTTCATTACTACAGGTGTTTGCTTTTACACTTGTATTTGTTATTGTATCCGTGTTTATTTGTTTATTTACACACACACACGGCTTTCAAAGTTTATATATAATTATGTTTTAAATTTAGGAAGAGAGCTTTTGAGGGAGAGAAATTGATGCCGTGTACGTAGTTGTCTGTAACCCTGTGTGTGTGTGTGTGTGTGTGTGTGTGTGTGTGTGTGTGTGTGTGTGTGTGTGTGTGTGTGTGTGTAGGTGGGCTGCAATGTACAGTGACTTCGTGGGAGGAGGAACCCGGAAATCCATTGAATTCTCGGTATGGCAGATGGGGGCGCAGGCAACACTCAGGCAGATGGTGGAGCGAGGGCTTGTGAATGACTGTCAGTGTGTGTGTGTGTGTGTGTGTGTGTGTGTGTGAGTGTGTGTGTGTGTAGGTGGGCTGAGCGTGGGCGTGCAAGAGTGAATGTGAAGGCGTGAAGGGAGGGGGGGAGTTGAGTATTGCCTGTGAACGTGTGGGCAAGTAAGTAAGTGGGCGCGCTGAAGTCAATGGACAAGTGGGCGTGGGCTTAACGAAGGAACATTAACCAATTGCTTGGATTTGTGGATGAAAGTGTAGGTGTTTGGGGTGGGGGGGGGAGTGAAATCATGGGCTGTCAGTGTTGTTTCCTTCTGTGGCCTCTCTCTCTCTCTCTCTCTCTCTCTCTCTCTCTCTCTCTCTCTCTCTCTCTCTCTCTCTACAGCGAGACTACACATCGTCAAAATCTTAGGTGTACCTAGTTGTCTCTCACAGTCTGACCGACGCTCTGCTCCACTGGTTATGTTAGGTTAGGTCGGGTCAGGTCAAATCAGGTGGTGTTTGGTTCAGATACCTGGAATAAGCTGAAATACCCCCTCCCCCACCCCCCACCCCCTCCCCTTGCCAGTTGGTTAAGTTTTGCTCGTGTTATGAAAGATTAAGTTCGATAAGTTAACTCTGCTTAATACAGTGATGGAAAAAGCATTTGGTCTAGTTGCTGGATATTTTACGGGTCTTGTTTTTGTATGACTGTTAAAGAAAGTTATGTAGTTTGATTTGTTATTGTTTCAGTTTTAAGCTTTACAAATTGACATTTTGTTTCTGTGTCTATCTCCTGTTCCGTGATATAAACAAAATGTGACCGTGTTTTTCCACCTGTTGTAGTGACGATTGGTGTCATACAAACTGAGGAAGCTGCCTGATGTCCCTCTGTGGTGTGTGTGTGTGTGTGTGTGTGTGTGTGTGTGTGTGTGTGTGTGATACTACCCCCCCATACTGCATATATTATATCACATAACAAACTGATCGCGGTTGTATAGTGTTGATGATGCTACAGTATTTAACAGTGATACTAAGTCATTTTTATTACCATAGATGACATCACCTGGGCGTATTTTATTCGTCCCCATCGTCACCTGAACGCCTATTCTCATTCCATCTCTGCACTTACTCTACGTACTGTTTGACGTTTGATCAGAATAGAATAAATTAGTGTATACCTTTACATCAGAATAAGTAAATAGAACTCTACATTAAATTAGACTCGACTACAGCCTGTGCATTTCCGTCTGGCTTTAGGACACACGAGCAAGACTCCAGGAAGACTTATACATAAATCTCCAGCACTTGACATGAGCCTTCACCAAGATTATTCCCGAGGTGTTTGAAACTCTAGACCCGCTCACCTCACCATCCACCTTACCTGTGAACCTGAGGTGGCCGGTAATAAAGTCACAGGAAAAAAAGTCACAGAAAAAAGTCACAATTTTGGCTAGGAAAAAAAGTCACAGGAAAAAAAGTCACAATTAATTTATGGTGGCCGGTAATAAAGGTTAGGTTAGGTTAGGTTAGGTTAGGTTACCATCAGTTCTGCATATTCTTTTACTGAAATTGATTGACATATTAACCTTAAAAAATGTGAGAATTCGATAGATAACTTTTCTTTTTTTCCTGTGACTTTTTTCCTGTGACTTTTTTTCCTGTGACTTTTTTTCTGTGACTTTTTTACCTGTGACTTTTTTACCTGGATTCGAACCTGACTCCTCCCCCCCCCCCTCCCTACCTCCCTCCCTCCCACCCCCCTCCTCATCCTCACACACCATCACTTTTACTACCACCACCACTATTCACTACTACAACTACCAGCCACCGCCATCACTCACCACCATTCACCACCTCCACCACTGCTGCTACTACTACTACTACCACCACAACTCAACATAACCACCAACATTCACTACTACAATTGCCACCATCACTCACCACCACTAACACTCACTACCACCACCACTACTCACCACCACCACCACATCACCACTACTACCCCACACCAACACTACTACCACCACTCAACAGTCCCCACCTTTTTCCAGTCTTCTTCACATCTTTCAGTCTTTTGCCCTGGAGGTATTTTCAACCAAGTTATTCCTCATAATTCCTAAATTCTAACATTTCCCTCAGAAATACCAACACACGTACAGTAATTCCCATCGTGATTATTCATGAAGACGAGGGAGGTTCCGTAACATATATACATAAATCCAAATTAATTATATAAAAAAATTACAAGATATAATTATTTGCACCTGGAATTTTAATCAAGAAGACCCTGAGACATTCACTACACACTCCAAGACAGTCAGTCACATGCTTCCAGTCGCTCCAGTCAATATCCAGTCTTGGGCGGTGGTTGCAGCTTCATGTATAATGGCATTAGGCAGTCATGAGATAATAAACAGTCATGAATACATTAAACATTCATAGGAGACAGTGAAGGAAATGAGACATTAATTTGTCTTTTGTCGTTAAATAGTCTTATGGGACATTAAACAGTCATTGAAACATACCGAGATAATTCGACACACACACACACACACACACACACACACACACACACACACACACCACACCAAAACCGTAGTCATGCACATCAATACCGCCACCACTCCAGTGCAAGCCCCAGCAGTCACAGTGGGTGCTCATCCTCTCCAGCTGGTGCAGTCTGCCAAACTCCTGGGTGTAACTATAGACAACAAACTTGACTGGAAGGCCCATGTAAATAACACAGTCAAGGCAGCCTCGTACCGTCTCTACATGCTATGACGACTTAGGTCACTTGGGACACCCACGCCAGAGCTGAGGACCATCTACAACGCCTTTATTCTCCCCAAACTAACGTATGCGTCACCAGCCTGGTCGTCTTCTCTCAACTCCACCCAACAACATCAGCTAGAGAAGGTACAGAAAAGGGCCTGCAGAATCATGCTCAGCGCAGAATACTCCAGCTACACCAACGCTCTCTCCACCCTGGAAATGCCATCCCTCAGTGACCTCCACCACCAAGCACTGGAAAGGTTTGGCAGCCAATTAATGCACCACCCTCGTCATCGCCACCTCCTGCCACCGGCAGCCCCCCGCCCACCTCACGCAGTCCACCACTACAACAAAATTCAGCCCATAAGAGCCCACACCGATAGATATAAGAATAGCACCATCCCATCTATTGTTAAAATAATAAACAACTCCTGATTTATGTACTGTACAGCCCTGTAAATGTATTCAATGCATATTATATCATTATGTCTAAGTCAAATGTAAGTGTATATTTTCAGCCACCGGCTGCAACTCTATTAATGAACCGTTTATTATTATTATCATTATTATTGCACACACACACACACACACACACACACACACACACACACACAGTCTCTCTCTCTTCATAAAATCACAAAGGACATGATACAGTCAGCGTACCGCCCACCTAATCGTTGTATCCTGAAAAGGTTGGCTGAGGCAGATGAGACAACAAGCAGACGACGGAACAAAAAACCATTCTTAAAGCCTGTGAGTGAAACGAGGCTGAGCACTCACTTTGAACTGCCCCGGGTCAAAGTTATGGAGTCAGACAGGGAACAACATTTGAAGGGGTGCCGAACTTTGGGGGGAAAAAGACGGCTTGAGAAGAGTGATGGTCTTTCCTCCTAGCAAATTTGTACACTGGAATCACTCGCCCACTTTCCCTTTTACCTGATCCACTCTTGGTGATTAAGTATTTCTCGATTGTTTTTTTTAATGTTGATTCTTAGCACAGTGTATGCAGGTACTGGTGTAGTGGGTCGTCCAGTCTCTCTCTCTCAGTTGGTTACGTGTGATGGGAGTTTTAACACTGGTGGGTGATGGTCTTTTTGTATTACTGAGGAGAGCTGTTGAGAGTATAGCCTCATTCTCTCCTTCACTTGTTATCTCTCCACTCTTCTTCTCTATTCCTCTATTCTTTCCTTCTTCTTATCTCTGTTCCTCTACTTTTTTCCTTCTTCTCTTATTTCCTTCTTTACTTTTTCCTTCTTCTTCGTCTTCCTCTTCTTCTTCTTCTTCTACTTATTTTTTCTTATTGTTCATCATCATCATCATCATCATCATCATCATCATCATCATCATCATCATCCTCTGCGTCTCGTTTACCCCAAAGTTTGTTATTCTTCTCTTTGTTATATAATTTTTTTCACCTACATTTATCCATTAGTTTTCTTTCCTTTGTCTGTTTCTTCAAAGTTTTCGGTTCTGTTTTTCTTCTCTCATCCCTCACCTCTTCTTCCTTGCACCTTCTTCACTTTACTCCTTATCAACATCACATCCTGGATTTTTCTTATCTCAGTTCAGGCGATTTATTTTATTTTACATTAACTCGGGATAAGAAAGAGCATTTAAGTTACGGTAGAGTCTCGGTGTAGATTTGAAGACATTATCATTGTCAGGTGTTTTAAGTTAGGTTAGGTTAGGTTAGGTTAGGTTAGGCGTTAAAGTCTTTCCGGTCGTCTCTTGGCTGTCATGACCTCTCACATTAATTTCTTTTGACATCCACCTCCACAGGACACCATTACCTTGATTGACTTTCACTTTTTACTGTTGTATTTTATTCGAATCCAATTAACCTGCTTAGACTCCTTCACGTCTCTCTCTCTCTCTCTCTCTCTCTCTCTCTCTCTCTCTCTCTCTCTCTCTCTCTCTCTACAGCGAGACTACACATCGTCAAAATCTTAGGTGTACCTAGTTGTCTCTCACAGCCTGACCGACGCTCTGCTCTACTGGTTATGTTAGGTTAGGTCGGGTCAGGTCAGATCAGGTGGCGTTTGGTTCGGATACCTGGAATATGCTGAAATACCCCCCCTCCCCACCCCAGCCCCCCACACCCCCTCCCCTTGCCAGTTGGTTAAGTTTTGCTCGTGTTATGAAAGATTAAGTTCGATAAGTTAACTCTTGCTTAATACAGTGATAGAAAAAGCATTTGGTCTAGTTGCTGGATATTTTACGGGTCTGATTTTTGTATGACTGTTAAAGAAAGTTATGTAGTTTGATTTGTTATTGTTTCAGTTTTAAGCTTTATAAATTGAATTTTTTTTTTCTGTGTCTATCTCCTGTTCCGTGATATAAACAAAATGTGACCGTGTGGCCAGCTTCATTTCTAGACCAACCACATTAAGCTAACCTTCCGTAACATATACCTACCTAACCCGATCTTACCCAACCTAACTTACCTTACGAGTCTATGTATGTGAGAGGTCAGGTAGGGGGAGGATGAAAGTCCCTTCAAGCAAGCTTCCATGAGGGTTTGGTAGTGTTAGGTGGTGGTGGGTGGGACCGGGAAGGATAGGTGGAAATATTCGTTTCCTGACATTTTCAATTACAACAACAAACGAGAAGAGGTTGGGTAGTAGGGGTCCCGTTTTTTTTGGTGTGTGTCAGAAGTCACTTACACCTTGTCATAAAAAGTACTCGTTTCTCTTGTCCTGCCTCTCCCTCCCACCCGCTACCCACCCCACCCCAGCCCTCTCACGGTAGCTTTCTATATACGACGCTCGTTCGAGTTTCACCGCCTGGCTCTCCTGGGTGTTAAAACGCTATCTATATGTAAATATATATGTGTGTGTGTGTATTCAAATTTGAGTGTATATCTACATCTGAATCTAAAAGGTCAATATGTCTGCAGGTGTGTGTTCGTCTGGCGATCGTGTGTGTGTGTTTGTCTTCGTCTGACTTTCGTATGTGTAGGGAGCCTTATGTATATCCTTAATGGCTGTCGTGAGTATGTGAAAGTACAATGTGTTGTAGGAGTATAAGATAATATTAAGTGTATAGATGGAGGGTTGATCTTCCCACCGTCTCGCCCACTCTGTGCCACGTAACTCTCCCTTAGCAATATTTATCACTCCTCCTTTACTATTCACTCCAGTCTCCCAGCAGGGACAGTTTGTACACGTTCTCAGTGTTGTATTAGCCCTCAGCCTGGCGTTAATTAGTGATCTGGGCTTCATCAGCAGTCGTTCCTTAGATTTGCATAAATTGGTTTCGTACAAACTTGGCACATGTGAGACAATGCATCCTTCACGTGATGAATCAGTACGGCCACCAGCTGGTCATGGGGTGAGGCTGTGTGGTCGTCGATGACTTGGTGGACAGGAACTCTGCCTCCATCCTGCACAAATAAGACGATGATTCAAGGAAAACACTTAGACGCTCAGACACGAACAATGCTTTGAGTAGTTAACTATGATTAGACACCCAGGATAATGATGGTGTGATTAATAAAAAAAATAGAGTCAGACGCTTATTATAAACTTTGTTTAATAAAAAATAGACACTCAGAAAATAAAACATTCTTTATTAGATATAAGTGAACACTCAGAGAATAAAAAGTTCCTTCATATAACATAATTAGACATTCACAAAATAAAATACGTTTTTTATTAAAAAAAGAAACTTTAGATTTTAGTGAAGAGGACATAAAAGGATTTATTTGTATTAATATAACAAGAGCCAACGGGACTGTGCAATAAGTATGACGTCACAGTGGGCGACATACTGGACAGGCAGCTGTCAATATTACCAGCAAACGATCCTAAAAATTAGAAATAAAAATAAAATTCATATATTTTTCTCAGAAACTTGTCGTTATTAACTTTTGATATGAGATTACTGAGCCAGAGTCAGCCTCAGCTCCTCATTATGAGGTTGTGAGCTGTGAGGCCTGATGCCCTCACTACAAGACCAGGGCAGTCTGGCAGCCAACACCCACCATCCCTCTTTACCAGTGGGCGAGAGAGTACTGCCCGGCGTAGTGGTGCACATTACAACTATAATAGTGAACACGGCATACAGTTACCAGGTTCACTACATCTCTAAGACACTACCTGTAGCTTCCTGTAAGGTCATAACATATATACTCGTAATTACCCATTCTTAACACTAAATAACGTATACATTAATAGATGTGTGTGTGTGTGAACGCTCCACCGGTCAGCATGTTCGCCTAGCAAGTGAGCGGACCCGGGTTCGATCCCCGGGCAGGGTGGAACTGTGGGCAAGTTTCTTTACGCCATTTGCCTCTGTCTACCCAGCAGTAATTGGGAACCTGGATGTTAATCGATTTACGGATCGTATTCCGGAGTAATGGCTAGCCAGTGCAGTTGGCGAGTTGTCCGGTCTTCTCGGACTATTCCTTGACAAGCCAAGGTGGCCCTTGGGCCGGCCATCCTCGTTACACGAGGGGCAACCATTATTAAAAACGCCAAAGGTGGAGTAAACCCAAAGGTGGAATTAAAGTCTTCAACTTGTAGTTCGAGTGAAATTCCATTTTAGAATTGAAATTTAAGTGATTCGGATTCCTGGAACTGTGCTCACCCTCTCCAACACCTCGACCATTGGCTAACATACTCACCAGTGACAAGTAGTGTGACCCCAGCTGACTACTACCTGTGTACCTCGTAGGGTTTGGTCGTTTACTGTCCTACTGACATTATCTGAGCATTGACTGGTATGTCCAATAATTGTCCATAGTATATTAAATAATGTCTAGCTTATTTACACAACACTTACGGCGACGTTTACGCCTCATGGGACGGGCGGGAGGGAATATACAGTTTCTGCAGACGTTAATAAATGTAGGTAAACTCCAGTTCACTTCTAATTTAATCAAGGACACAATATAAATCACTTCATATTGAATGAGTTTGAGGCTGAGGTACAACTATCATAAACAACATCATAAACATAATAAAACACTGAGAGTAAACATTAAAACACTAAATTCACATCACAGGAAAAATATTAATGAGGGTCGAGTCGTTGTGAAAATCAGAGTAAAAGTTGAAGTCAACCTTAAAAGATAAAATTCTGGTTGAAAATTGGTGTTTCTTGATTAGAGGACGAGAACTGTAAAGGCTCCGGGCGTGGGGGCAAGATGACCTACGGTACACTCGTATTGACTTATACACAAGATTGCTTTATATATATATATATATATATATATATATATATATATATATATATATATATATATATATATATATATATATATATATATATATATATATATATATATATATATATATATATATATATATATATTAGTATTTTGTGTGTGCGTTGAAGTTAACAGGATTTGTGGTGTCATTCTGAATTCTACTCTAGGTTAGTTTATATTCTTCAGTTATGTATATTTGGAAATCGTCCAAGTGGGGTATTGTAACCCTTCTTGTGAATAGTGAATGTCCATTTCTTTCAGAGAGAAAGTGAAAACTATTAGATATGAGAGAGAGAGAGAGAGAGAGAGAAAGAGAGAGAGAGAGTTGTGCAAGTGATAAGAAGATGCACATATTGCTACTCCCATTCTTTTTATCCCTCACCCCCAGCATCCTCTACCCCCTCTCCACCTCCTTCCTCTCTCTCGTCCTAGGTGGGAGAATAAGTCAGATCGACGAAACGGGAAGACATAAATAGATTATTATCGATGCTGAAATCCAGTCCCAGTAGCCTTGAGAGCCATGGTTGTTGTTATCCAGTTGTGTGTGTGTGTGTGTAATATAATATTTATATATTAGATAAACATTTATATTATATAATTAGTAAAAATATCCCTAGCTCGACAAATCTGCTACCTCTGCATTTTCTAGATGCGGATGCTCCGCGGATGTGGATGAGACATCCATCAATATTTGGTATCACTCATTTTACAGAAAATGTTGTACAAAAATATTCCTAATTAAACGAATAACAATCACAGCGCCGGAAGATTGTCAGTATAGGTTTGTACGTGAATTATTATTTGGGGTTCTGACCATTATGACTTCTTGTACTTCGCTGTGTCAAGTTACAGCGCATCAAGAAGCTGTACTGATTCTTGTTGAAGGATGGTTGTATCCACCATCTCTTGTGTTACTGTTTATTGAAATTTGTTTAAATGTCGATAAAGTTGTATATAATTAGAGTAATGAAGGCAGAACTGTGGTCTCATTCATGACTGTTGTTTCAGGCAGGATGTTCCTGGCCCAAGATAAGACAGGTGACGCCAAGGCTTCCTCTACCACCAGGACAAGGTGGGTAGTACTGCTGTTCTTATTATAATAATAATAATAAACGGTTTATTAATAGTGTTGCAGCCGGTGGCTGAAAATAAACTGGCTTACATTTGATTTAGACATAATGATATAATATGCGTTGAATACATTTACAGGGCTGTACAGTACATAAATCAGGAGTTGTTTATTATTTTAACAATAGATGGGATGGTGCTATTCTTTTATCTATCGGTGTGGGCTCTTATGGGCTGAATTTTGTTGTAGTGGCGAACTGCGCGAGGTGGGTAGGGGGGCTGCCGGTGGTAGGAGGTGGCGATGACGAGGGTGGTGCACTAGTTGGCTGCCAAACCTTTTCAGTGCTTGGTGGTGGAGGTCACTGAGGGATGGCATTTCCAGGGTGGAGAGAGCGTTGTTGTAGCCGGAGTATTCTGCGCCGAGCATGATTCTGCAGGCCCTTTTCTGTACCTTCTCTAGCCGACGTTGTTGGGTGGCGTTGAGAGAAGACGACCAGGCTGGTGACGCATACGTTAGTTTGGGAAGAATGGGAAGAATAAAGGCGTTGTAGATAGTTCTCACCTCTGGCGTGGGTGTCCCAAGTAACCTAAGTCGTTGTAGCAGGCACCATGGATAAGTTTCTTTATTAACTTTTGGTGTCAACTAAAAACAAAAGTTAGTATCATGGTTTTTCCTGTTAGTTGTAGAGTATAATTGTTGGTAAACATAGATGATTAGCTAATAGGAGAGAAATAACAAATGTAGGAATGTGAAATATATAGTTTCCCTTCAAGACTTTATGATCTTGCCATCAAAACTCCCTCGAAGGCTGAAGGTCTAAACCACTAATGATGACAGACAGCACGAATCAACTAAACCAAACTTAATGACCTTACACATCTAGTGATTTGGTTAGGTTTGGTTGGTTTCTGTCACCAATCGCTGTAGCCCCATAAGCTGTTGTCATTTAGTAAGAACACTTCTGAAGGTACTGCTGTTGGTTCAAGGTCATTACTTTTACTTTAGAACAAACACATCCTTCAGACCCTGCCAATATATAATGCAATATAAGTGGCGTGTTTTTCTTTAACCTTTACAAAAATGTTTAAAGGGGGAATCTGGTTTTTTCAGGTAGGTGAAAGTTAATAGCAATTCGAGGGACCATAACAGAATGCATCACACTTCAGGTATGTCTAAGTCAGTATTATATATCAGATATCATTGTTTTTGCACTTACTCGGGAGTCTTACGTCTATCTCCGCTAACTGAGTAAGTCACCGTTACTTTCTGTGTAAAATATTGGGATCACATTTGCTGTATAAAGTCACCCGGGAAATTTTCTTGTTCCAGTGCTTTTCTAGAGAGTGACTTGCATATATTTTTAAGTTAGAAATTAAAACAGGGAAGGTTAGATCAGGACATTGTTTGGTTTAAAAAAAAATCAGGACCACAAGACTATCTATCAAGTTCCCACAAGGCAACCTATTGTAACCTAACCTTATTAAACCATAAGGTTAGATTCGGCTAAGTTAGGTTGGTCTGTTTGCAAGATGTTTTGCAAAATTACCAACATTTATTTATTTATTTATTTATTTATTTATTTATATAATAGCATTACCAGAATGAGAGGAGACAATGTAACTTAACTCCGTGTAAACCATGCAGTGAGGTGGCGGCCGTAATGGTTAGAAGGCAGGGTCCCTCCGGGTACTCCCCTTCACTCCTGTACTAACACTGGTCAGTAAGATCATAACAAAGAATAGACCAACCACCCGAATGGCTAGTAAGCTGGTTAGTAGAAATGATAAATTTAATTAATCTCTCTCTCTCTCTCTCTCTCTCTCTGTTGACTGTGTCGTGTTGCTCCAGAAATAATTATTGTCGTTCAGGTTAGAAGAAAAAACCTTCCAAACACGAGCCGGAGTTACACAACACTGATGAGAAAACTGTCGAGTGTCAATGTTTTGGTTTTTGATTTATGTCGTTTTTCTGATTGTTTTCCTCTGTTTCCATGTGTTAGTAGAGCAAACTGTGGTGTTTGTTGATGTTTTAGTTCGTGAGTGTTGCCGTTTTTGTTATTTTTTTTAATGGCTATAGTTATTTGTAGTTTTTTTTTAGTTTTTTGTTTTGTTTTGAGTTTTAATTTTTTAGAGTCTTAAGTTTTTTAGTTTTATATTTTATTTATTTATTTTTTTTTTTTAATCGTGTCGTTAGTTTTTGTTTGTTTTTAGGTAGTTTTAGCTTGTTTTTTTCCTCCAGGAGAATTAAACAATCGCTAAGAAAGTTGTGATGGTAATGAATGTGTCTGGTTGTGAGTCATAATTTTGTTTCAATTCTGATGTATCATATGATAGAAAATTACGCACTAAGCATAAACCTGTAGAAGGGTGTAATGTAATGCTTCAGGTCGTGACTCATAACACAATATAGATCCGAATTCTCAAGCATTCTTACGTGTTGTTGTTTTCACTTAACAGAAGGACGAAGGAAGACGATTTGGGATCACCTGAAAATGGACCATCCAAAAGCAAACCTTACCTAACCTAACCTAACTTAACCTAACCTAACTTAACCTAACCTATCTTAACCTAGTCTAACGTAATCGAACCTAACCTAAACCTCCTCCAGGTATAACGTTAGTGTTTAAATCATCAGGTGACATAAGCTGGGGGTCTAATCTTCAGGTGATCTGCATTAGTTAACTGTTACGGTCGAGTCTCAAGGCAATTTTACCGTCATCTTGGGCGATTACCTTTGTCTGGGTGCTTAAATGAACGAGTTACTGGCTCTCTCTCTCTCTCTCTCTCTCTCTCTCTCTCTCATATCTTCAGGTGAAAACAGTCGTCATGGTGGCTGAAGTTTGGTTAGGTTAGATTAGATGAGCTGGATTAAGTTGTTTAGGTTAATTGGGGTAACTAGGTTGGTTAGATTAGGTTAGGTACGACGGTTCGTTAGTTGGGTTATGTTAGATTTTCTTGGTTGATTTGGTTAGATGATGTCTTTGGTAAGATGAGTAGGTTAGGTTAGGTTAGATAACTTATACAGGTTAGGTTAGGTAAATTATGCAGGTTAATTTAGCTTGCTTATACCCTCCAAGTCGTTCATGGTCCGACATCGTAACGTTAGACCTCAACCATAGGAAATATTTAACGCTATCGGTGCCTTGGGGGGTCAATGAGGTCGAGATACTGTACCACTAACACCAGAATTTCGTCTCTAAACTCCTTCACCGTTATACATCACAACGTTATTCTTCACCATTAAAAAATAAAAATAATAAAAAAACAGCAACATCAAGCGAGAGTTTTGTAAATACCAACCCAACCTTGTAAACTGGTCATAAGTTCATCACTCTGTCTAAATTCTGTCAGGGAGATTTTTGTGCGGGTCAGTGAATCGCGGAGTGACGGGAGGAGGAGGAGGATGATGAGAAGAGAAGAATGAGAAGAAGAGGAGGAGGAGAATGAAGAAGAGGAAGAGGAGGAGAATGAAGAAGAGGAGTTGGAGGAGGAGTAGGAAGAAAAAGGGGAAGTAGGAGATGAAGGAAGAAGAGGAGGAGGAGGAGCAGAAGAAAGAAAATAGGAGGAGAAGGAAGAAAAAGAGGAGGAGGAGGACGAAAAAGAAGAGGGGGAGGGAGGAAAGGAAGAGGAAGAAAGAAGCAGAGGAGAAGGAGGGGGGGTGGCCAGAGTCAGGCCCGTAACTCAGGATTTTCACAAGATTTACACAATTCTCTCTCACAGTCGCGTCTTTCCGCCTCTCTGCTCACCTGATGTATACTACGGTAAGGAAGACGACCCCATCACGTGGAGAACACCCTTGGTTTTGGGGGCGCTGCTGGTTCATCTGGCCCTGTGTGTGTGTGTGTGTGTGTGTGTGTGTGTGTGTGTGTGTGTGTGTGTGTGTGTGTGTAACGTCACCCCCGTCTGTCTTAAACACTGCGTAAACTTTCCCTGCCGACGAGTTCACCGTTCACCAAAGTTCAGTCTACGGTGAGCTGTATCCAATAATTACCTTGATTTATTGTATACTTAACCTAACCTAACCAAACCTAACCAAGAAATTTCCTTATAAAACCGTGAACTTTTTTTTTTCGACTAAGTAAACAGTTTCCTCTTCGGTGTTCTAACTACATACATAAAAACGATATATGGTCAGTAAAATAATAGAATGATTTTTTTTTGTAAGTAATAAATTGAAGTTAATATATTACTAAACTTTTGGCGGCTGTAAAACTACACTTTTTTTTATTTTTTTATTTGGGTCTTTTTTCATAGTGGTTTCCTCTTTTTTTCCTTTTTTTTTTGCTTTATGTAGTTCGTGGTTTATTTATTTATTTATTTGTTTTTTTGATATTACATTTCGATATTCCGCTTATGATTATTAATATTATTATTATTATTATTATTATTATTATTATTATTATTATTATTATTATTATTATTGTTATTATTATTATTATTATCATTACCACCACCATCATCATCATCATCACCATCATCATCATCATCATCATCACCATTTCCACCACCATCATCATCATTAGTACTACCACCACCACCATCATCATCATCATCATCACCACCACCATCATCATCACCATTTCCACCACCATCATCATCATTATTACTACCACCACCACCATCATCATCACCATCATCATCACCATCATCACCATCATCACCACCATCATCATCATCATCATCATCATCATCACCACCATCACTCCCCAATATTATACACTCGCACAAAAATGTATCTTAAACGATTTTGGTGAGACAATATGACACAACGATCGAAGGATTTTGACAACCTTACCGAGACAACAGGAGGCAAGGTGTTCACTTAGAAATTAATTGGTCCCCACCTTGAAGACAATTTATGGAGGGAGTGGACATCTACCTGTAGTTTACCTGATTGCCAAAGGTGAAGACAAATATTTTTTTTTTCCAATTTGATTCTTTTACTAATTAGAGAGTTCATTATCCCCCTCTCGGTCATGACTGGGTAATGGGTGAGTGTGGACTTGTTTATACGTGTCCCAAGACTGTCTAAGACTGTATACCAAGACTG
>NW_024740833.1:0-27500 GCF_018991925.1 Homarus americanus | reverse complement strand
ATCAACTCGTCCGTTAGTTCTCAATGGTATGGCTGGGTGAAGTTGTGTATGACGTTTCCATTCCGAGGAGTCCGTCCGTCTGTCTGTCTGCCTGTCTATCTGTCTGTCTGTCCCACCTGTCGGACCAAGAGGATATATCATCAGTAAATGACTCTTGTTCTTCTCAGGTACACCCCCACATACTCCTACAGTACACTCACTGACACAGCTTATGGTCTGTTCTGGGTAACTCTTGCTGCTAATTTGTACTGTACGAGTTTTATGTCCGGTGGTTTGAGTTGTTGGGTTGATGCTGTGTTGATGTTGACGCCACCTGGGTGAATATAGCTGCTGCTACCACACACACACACACGAGGACAAAGGCGTGCACACACATACACAAATACATACACCCACACACGCACACACACACACACACACACACACACAAGGACAAAGGCGTGCACACACACATACACATATACATATACCCACACACACGCACACACACACACACACACACACACACACACGAGGACAAAGGCGTGCACACACATACATAAATACTGTACATACACCCACACACACACACACACACGAAGACGAAGGCGTGCACACACATACACAAATATATACACCCACCCACACACACACACACACACACACACACACACACACACACACACACATACACAAATACATACACCCACACACAAACACACACACACACACACACACACACACACACACACACACTTACAAAACAGAGACAGACACACACACACACACACATTTACAAAACAGACATATACATACAGACAAAACAGATAGACAGACACACACCCATATACACTTATAAAACAAGCACACACACACACACATGCGCGTGCACTTACAAAACACGCATACACACAGACAAACAACACTAAAAACAAAGGTGTAGTGCAACACAGTATTCACCTGGAGAATTTTACCAGGTGCAATAAGACCAAGCACAGAGAGACGAAGAGGAGGAACAACAACAACAACAGCACACACCCACAACATAAACAATAGAAAGTGGAAATTATTTATGTGTAATCTGATGTGAGGGAGAGGCAGGTCGTTGTGTTCGCGGGCACCGATAATTACATCACTGACAAGAATGTTGGTTCACGCCGGACAGTTTCCTCAACACAATAGACTGATTTCTCAGACTCTACACATACCAATTCATTCTGCGTAAACCAAAGGACATTGATATTTTTTATTAATATCTGTTTCTCTCTCTCATTGTCTTGACGTGTCTGAAACATTTAGTTAGCTGGAAATGAACTGGAGGAGGTATATATATATATACATAAAAATTATCACTAATCGGCAATTATCCTTATTTATTGTAGCCTACAGTATCTGTTAGGTAAAGTTCATTTTTTTCGTATTATTTAAGTCATATATTTGTTGACATTTAGCTTATAATAAGTAAATATTATCAAAAGAACGTTTAAAACTCAGAAGTAACTTTGTAACATATAATTAAGTCGAGATGATACTACAAATACCACGTGCTGGTCAGGCTCCGAAAGAGTTGTCCGGGGGTCTAGCGAGGCCCTGGTCGGAGCTTGACCAGCACGAAAAAAAAAAAAACTTTTGTTTACTATACGTAATTTTGGCAACCTGTGGTGTAATGGTCACCGTGCTCGCCTCGCGAGGGCATAGACCTCGAGTTCGATTCCTGGGCAGTGTGAAATATGGATTTTTTTTTTTAATGCCATTTTCCTCTGTATATACAGCAGTAATTAGGAGCCTGGATGTT
Organism: Homarus americanus; assembly: GCF_018991925.1. NCBI lineage: Eukaryota > Metazoa > Arthropoda > Malacostraca > Decapoda > Nephropidae > Homarus > Homarus americanus. The sequence continues at coordinate 25,726 of NW_024740833.1, read as the reverse complement.
AATCGATTTGCAGATCGAGTTCTGGGGTGATGGTTAGCCAGTGCAGTTGGCGAGTTGCCCGGTCTTCACGAATTATTCCTTGACACGGGGTCGTGCAACTCGTTAACTTAGGATGTGGTTGTTGTGTTGGCGACAGCTTCTACACCTTAAACAAATTCAGGCCTAGGTGGCCCTAGGGCCAGCCATCCTCGTACACGAGGGTCAACCATTATTATTACGTGATTAAATATGTTATAATTTTATAGTGCAAAAAGAATATAATATAAAAAACGAAGAGCATCCAAAAAAAAAAAAATATATATATATATATATATATATATATATATATATATATATATATATATATATATATATATATATATATATATATATATATATATATATATATATATATATATATATGTATATATACAGTATATATATATATTTAGTTTCAGAGTTTTTTAGTTATTTATTACTGGTATTTGTTTTCCTCTCATCTGTATAGTTTAAGTCTTTACTGTTGTTTTGAGTAACTTTAGATATTTACTTGTTTTTTCCGAGACTTATGTTAACATATAATTTTTTTTTTTAGAATATTTCATAATATCATATCACCCAGGATGATTATCCAATATTTTAAACGAAAAAATAATTAATAACACTTAGGTAATATTCGTTAAGGTTAGGTTAAGTTAGTTTAAGCTTTCTATTAAACAATTTAGTAATACCTAATATGATGAATTACATGATCGCGGATGGCCAGGTAGAAGCTTCAAATAATACATAGACGTTATCGATATTAGGCAGTTATCCCTATTTAGTTTAATGGCCAGGATTATATAGTCTATGATTAAACTTAATTAAGATTAATTCGTATATGGTACAATATTGTCTCAGTTTAAACGTCATTTACTGTCATATGATGGCTACATTATACTTTAATTAGGGTAGGTTAGGTTATATTTTGTATAAAGTTATTCATTGATATGTATATTTATGGTCTACAGGATCGTTTATGGCCAGTCAAAAGTTAAAAAAAAAAAGATAAATAAATATAAATTATCACTAATCAGCAATTATTCTTATTTAGTGTAACATACAGTATACTGTATATTAGGTAAAGTTCATTTTTTTTCGTATTATTTAAGTCATTTATTTGTTGACATTTAACTTAGAATAAGTAAATATTATCAAAAGAACATTGAAAATTCACAAGAGATTTTGTAACATATAATTAAGTCGAGATGATAATACAAATACCACGTGCTGGTCAGGCTCCGGAAGAGTTGTCCGGGGGTCTAGCGAGGCCCTGGTCGGAGCTTGACCAGCACGAAAAAAAAAAAAATTTGTTTACTATTCGTGATTTTGACAACCTGTGGTGTAATGGTCAGCGTGCTCGCCTCGCAGGCACATAGACCTGAATTCGATTCCTGGGCAGTGTGAAACTATAAGCAATCTTTTTGTTTTTGTTTTTAACGCCATTTGCCTCTGTCTACCTAGACGTAATTGGGAGCCTGGATGTTAATCGATTTGCGGATCGTGTTCTGGAATGATGGTTAGCCAATGCAGTTGGCGAGTTGTCCGGTCTTTTCGAACTGTTCCTTGACACTGGGTCATCCAACTCGTTAACTTAGGGTGTGGTTGTTGTGTTGGCGACAGCTTCTTCACCTTAAACAAATTCAGGCCTAGGTGGCCCTAGGGCCAGCCATCCTCGTACACGAGGGTCAACCATTATTATTACGTGATTAAATTTGTTATAAGTACATAGTGCAGTAAGTATATAATGTAAAAGACAAAGAACATCAAAAAAAATAAAATGCTTTGAAAACCTTTGATCTAGATGTATGATAGTTATTTAGTGGGTCCTTTATTTTTTACCTGACCTGACTAGTCACGTCGCCCCCTTCTCTTAAGCTCCCCTACGTGTGTGTTGGTGTGGGGATTAGTGGATGACATCATTATGACCTGACCTCATGTTTAATAAGGTCACCCTGTATATTCAAGCCTCTCTCTGTCCATGTAATCCAGTTGCCTCTGAAGATGTCTTGAATAAAGACGAAAGCTAAGGTGCTCCGTTGTTTCCCTTTTCCCGTGTGATTTTATCAAGATATATATATATATATATAGTTTCAGGTTTATTTAGTTATTTATTTCTTGCACTTATTACTGGTATTTGTTTTCCTCTCATCTGTATAGTTTAAGTCTTTACTGTTGTTTTGAGTAACTTTAGATTTAATTGTTTTTCTCCGAAACTTATGATGACATTTACATATTTAAGAATATATCATAATATCATATCACCCAGGATGATTATCCTGTTCAGAGATTAAATTCTTTACATCACACAAACATTTGGATATCATAAAATAGAAATGATTAATATCGATTATGTAATTTTAACTAAGTTACAGAGTAAATTTGATATTATTTTTAGACTCGGTTAACCAGTTATGTACATTGTACATTCTTATCCCACCACAGAAATGTAACGTAAAAATGGCGCCAACTAGCGATCAGCAGCGCCACTTCCTCCTAAATACACACTTACGTTCGCTTGCCTCCTGCCTACAGCGGCGCTCTTTTATGGAGCGAGTGTAAGCAGAGGTGATGGGAGGTGAGGCGTGTTTGGTAAATAAAGCCACCGGTACTGAACTCATCTAAAAATTATGCAATAGTGAAAAAAGACCCGGTAACCCTGTAAAAAAGTGATATGTGTATACAAAAGTTAAATTTATTGATTGTGGTAATTACATCCCTGGCGACGCAACACCTTAGGTCATAAGTCGTCGATGAAAAAAGTTAAAGCTTACTTTCTTGACGTCCACTATCATTCTTACTCGGCATTAAACCAAGAATGAAGGCAGTGGAGCTGTGATGCCAACACCTTACTCACATAAAATTCAAAATCTTCTCGACAAACTCGATCAAACAGCTTAAATAAAATACAGAACTAAACACCAAACAAACTTACTTCTCATATCAACAACTATGACAGAACAAACTTTAAAATATGTCACATTATTCGAAATAAACTCAAAGACCTGAATTAAAATTATGAAATACAGCAAAAACAAACTTTGTTGGGGATGGCGTAGTGTATGAAGCTAGACCATTGTGTTCTGGGCATTTAGTCATGGTGTTTTGAGCTTGAATAAAGTCCCGTGAGCGGATACACTGAAAACATTACCGCGGCGTTGGGAGTCTGGGAGTGTTTTGTGCGTCCTTACACCAGCACACAGAGGCGGTGGTTCCCAACTAACACAAAACAACAACACTGGCTAATATTACGAGTCTTTGTATCCAACGCCCGTCAATCAACGTCGGCCTCTTCTCCTGCCATGCGGGCCGTAACTCTCAAGAACACTGTATGAAACTTTAATCATTATCTATATATTGTATATCATGCTACGTTCATCACTCACAATATATCAATTAATTTATGATATAATTTAATTCTATTGGTTCCTAAGATTCTGTGTCAGTGTGTGTGTGTGTGTGTGTGTCGTAACCTCACCCTCCACGTTTAATCTTGGTCGTCTCCTGGAAGCATCTCTCTGTGTACTGACGGAATCCTTATGACATCCAGGATTCTATTAATATATATAGCGCTGCAATCAAGGTCGTGGCGATGGTGTGTTGATGGTGGTGGTGGTGGAGTTGGGTGTGGTGGCGATGGAGTGTTGGTGATGGATGAGTTGGGTGTGGTGGTGATGGAGTGTTGGTGATGGAGTGTTGGTGATGGATGAGTTGGTGGTGGTGGTGATGGAGTGTTGGTGATGGATGAGTTGGTGGTGGTGGTGCAGAGTGTAATGATATTAACTGGTGTTTTTGGTAATGGTAGTAGTTGTGGTGGTGGTGGTGGTGGTAATGCTAGTTATCATAATTAACAGTCTCATAAATTATCAGAATCAATCAACAAATTATCATTATTCCTATTACATTAACCTTGTCATTATTATTATTAGTCATTACAACTAAATAATAATCAACATCATCATCATCATCATCATCAACATCATCATCATCATCATTAAGTTCCACCGGAATTATGAGTCAAGGAATGCGGTATAGTGATATCACGATGGGGTCGCAGTGTCTCCTGTCTGGTAAATATTATATGTACTGTACGTGGAGGGCCTCATGTCTCCTAGGGGTACACACTCATGTCTCCCAGGGATACACACTCATGTCTCCCAGGGATACACACTCATATCTCCCAGGGATACACACTCATATCTCCCAGGGGTACACACTTAAGGGGGTAAGGTAGACCATTACTGTGGGTGCGAGGTAGAAAGTTTACCTCATAATGGGGGTAATATTGTCAGTGTGATGAGTGGTGGGTCGTCCCCGGGGTGGCTGATGGAGGGTGGTGTCTCTCTCTCTCTCTCTCTCTCTCTCTCTCTCTCTCTCTCCCGTCCTCACACTTCACAATCAGTTCCTCAATATCAGGTACAACTTCAGCGTTGCTTTGTGAACCGCCTCTAAAATGAAGGAGACATGTATCCATTCCAACTTTGTGTTCCAAGTTGGTGTAAAGCGAAACAAGAAGACCCAGCAAACGGCACCACGAACGTCGGCAGCGAAATATGCATAAGGGATTTCCCTGCGATTTTTCCAGGGGGGGGGGGTAATGGGCTGATTTAGTACGACGTTGACTCTGTCCTGCCTCCGAGGTGTGACCGGGGGGGGGGAGGGTTTTGGAATTACTGATTAGAGGTGGAGGTGAATGGGAATTGGAGTGGGCAGGGTAGAGATGGATGGGAGGGAGAGGTAGTGGAGGTGGGTGTTTGGTTGTCTGATCATTGGTGGAGTTGAATGGGGTTTGGAATGGAATAAATTTGAATACTGAGGGTGAATGTGGTGAGAGAAGGTGGAGGAGTAAGTTAGTGAGGTGTGGAGGAAAGGGTGAAGGTGTCTTATCAGGAGTGAGTGAAGGAGGTAGTGAATAGGATAATGGGAGAGGAGAGAGGGGGGGAGGGGGACGAGATAGAGGAGGGTGAGGGGTTCTGATCATGGGTGGAGGAGAATGTGGTAAGAAAGACGTGTAGCCAGGGAAGAATGCCTCGTCATGGGTGAAGGTGGAGTAGAGTGGCAGGCAGGTAGGCAGGGTAGGAGGACAGCCAGGGGGTGATACTGTACCGATATTATATGAAAATATTTACATCGCACAAGCCCTCCAAGAAAGCTGATCCGAGACACCCCCTCCCCCACCAGCTCCTGTGTACATATAACCCCCCCCCCCCAACACACCCTCCAGTTTTCAATGCCCGACTCGAAAATCACTCAGTGCCAGTACAAGCACAGAAGCTACCCCACGGATTCATTTTTTTTTACGGTAGAAAGGGACGATGGTGAAAGAAGATAAGGAAATTGAAGAAGTTTAAAAGGTAGTATAGTTGTCTGACTACCATGTTACTGACTATCTAAACTAATAGTGTGGTAATATTATGCATTGGGGGTATTACTGTGGGTTATTATTAGACCTGTTTGTCAGGTTGGCTGCACACTTTGTCGGGGAATAAAAAAAAATCCAATATCAACAATCATTAGGGAGGAAGGTGACTGTGGAAAACATGTTAGGAGTTTCGTTGATACGGAAAAAACACTCATAATAAACTTACTCAGAGTCCATATATACTTCCCTCAACTACCATAATGTTCACCTTGATGATGAGTAACTTACATGAAAAACTTATATTAATATCTACACACTCCTTAGCCGTCTTATAGTATGATGGTGATGATGATGATGATGATGGAGTTCATTGTAAAGGCGGATGACACAGCAGTACTTAGAGGACATGTTAAGTGTGAACGACCTAAGGCGACGAGTTTATTATAAGAAAGGTGTAGAAGGAAGAGTCTGCGAGGTGTGTGTGTGTACCGCAGTATCTAATGAAACAGTGCTGTATATCTAATGGGAGGTTGTTTTAATACTGCAGTTAATTTCGAGACACTACACACACACACACACACACACACACACACACATACATTATTACGAATAAGTAATTTCTATACATTGCTCACTTTTTCGAACATTATAGCAAGTTGGTGTATAGTCAATTACAAGTGATCGTGGGCCCTTCGTGCCCGGTTCCCCGTCCGGCTGACAGCGTACAATGAGCATAAATAAATGGTTAATTAATGCTTTCCTAAAGAAACCATCGACATGGGAACAGGTTTGTTCCACACTACGATTTTTTTGCGATTTTTCCACCAAGTTTGATGAAAAACGATTGTGCCGTTTCGGCTGCCCAGAGCAGACACAGACAGACACACGGCTATTCCTATAAAATATTAGATATAAAAAAACATAACACAAATTAAAAATAAATAATATAATTAATAAACTAACCATCCTACCCCAATCTAACTTACTTTTCATAAAGTTATAGGAAACGACAGAAGTGTTCCCATTTTGGAAAAACATCAGTTACGTTTTAAGGCTTCATTATATGATGATTATCCCTAGTTGACGGTATATATATATATATATATATATATATATATATATATATATATATATATATATATATATATATATATATATATATATATATATATATATATATATATATATATATATAAAATGATAGAGAGCCACTGTGACTGGTGTTGGTATAGTTGTATATTGTAGTAAGAGTTGTGTACCTCAATACATTTGTTTACAATATGAACTCGTCCCTCACCCGTTGCACCATCAACCGGACGTGTACTGCCCCTTACTGCCCTTCCCAGGTATTGTTCTGCCAAATGTCTGCACGGTCGCTCCAGTGTGCACGTCACAATTGTACTCTTTCACCATTGTACAGTGTGCAGGCTGTACTGCCCTACGTCCCTCTTGTGGTGGCCAGCAGCTGTACTGCCCCCCTCTTGTGGTGGCCAGCAACTGTACTGTCCCACGTCCCTATTGTAGCGGCCAGCAGCTGTACTGCCCCACGTCCCTATTGTGGCGGCCAGCAGCTGTACTGTCCCACATCCCTATTGTGGCGGCCAGCAGCTGTACTGCCCTACATCCCTATTGTGGCGGCCAGCAGCTGTACTGCCCCACAATTCATTCCAGTAAACACAATGATTCACCTCAACATCCTGGTGTGACTATCTGGACCAGCGCCTCAGTATACATGGTCACAAATAAGAAGCTAAATATGTTAATACCAATGTCATGTATTACAGGAGGACGGCGACGTATAGTGTGTAGAGAAGTCACTTACAAGGGTGACGGAAGACACTTTAAGATTAAACAGTTATTGAAACAGAGACGATAGATATGCAACATGCTATATACTGTATTTGTAATAAAGGAAGCTGTAGCAGGAAACATATAATAATAACAATACAGTGACGACCTGGTGGCTAGCTATGCAACAATGACCTTGACCTTTGACCCAATAACCCCCCAAAACAATAGGAGATTTACACGCCACAGGGGAGAAGTTTCTATGTAATATCATCATCAGATAGTTTCCGGATAACAAAAAGTGCAACAACGGCTTGGATGACGGTAACACCCTTCGAGCCAGAGCTGGTCGAGGACGAGTAAAGCGTCACACACACACACACACACACACACACACACACACCAAAAAAACTCTGAAAGACACCCACATACACACACATAACTACATTTCGAAAAACAGTAACACACATTCACTGACGAATATACATATAGACGCACATGCACACACACACATCAAACGAATTTACACACGCAAACATACACACACACACACACACACACACACACGAACAACACATACATTCATATACACACAAGCACAGAGCCCAGTGCAAAAGGCTGTTGTTGAGCTTCACAAGACCACATCCATGAAAAAAGAAATAAAGGAAATTGCCACAAGAGCTGGAGGAAGCAACAATGACCAACAGAGATCAGAGGAACGAACATCAACATGTGCGGCGCCCGAATTCTGAATGGGAGTGCTGTGATTATTGATTACCTGCCCCAAGTTATGAATGGGTGCCTTTGTTTATGTCCCCCCAGCCAGGTAGATGCTGGAAGAATGTTATCCCCTTGTTCAGCTGCGTTAGGGAATTTAAAGCGGGACAGACAATGAAATGGCGAGTCAAACAAAGTCTAGGACAGAGGCAGACTGTAGTAGAGAATGAAGCAGACTAAAGCAAATAAAGAAGCAGAGACTAAACCAGAAAGTAAATCAAGAGAAAACAACTCTGAGACAAGCGAAGCGTCCACACAATATCCGAAGTTTGGTTGCCAGAGAAACAACCGACACAGATATGTCTCTTTCTGTCACCACACTTATTGAATGACTCCCAATTCAGTTTTTATTAGTCACAATAATTTATCGTTTAAATATATATATATATATATATATATATATATATATATATATATATATATATATATATATATATATATATATATATATATATATATATATATATATATATATATGTGTGTGTGTGTGTGTGTGTGTGTTGCAATTCAGCTGTTATTTATAACTCGGCCTAACGATCAACATTATCTAATTAATGAATAATAATTCTATGTTTATGCAGTACAAATACCCAGATATTCCATAGGAATATATTACCAATATCTGATTACTCTCTATGATTTACAATAACGTTATTGATAATTTTGAAAAGCAATCAATCAATCAAAGTAACAATCCATTAATGTTTTGTGTCTCTCTGAGGACTCAGTTATTAATTTCATTCATCCATCTCACTCTCCGCCTTCCCCTGGCCCTCCTACCCTCAGCTATGACCATCAATATTTTTGTTATTCTACCCTCATCTCATTTTCCTTATTCTATAAGTTTCAAGTAATTTTCATGTTTTTGCCAATCCTATTACTTTTTCAGTATTTCCCTGTCAGTTTAACTTACATTAAACATTCTGCTATAACACCATTATTTCATAGGCCTCTAAACTCTCTCTGGTGTCTGCCGCCATTAAAACACTAAAACTTGTAACAACATAATAAAAGCGACATGTTGTGAGTAACAAGTCATTGGTAACATAAGAGAATGTCATATAAGATTCTGGTGGGTTAACTTCCACTTCGAGGACGTCAGCTGAAAGTTTCACATAAGCGAATTTGAGGGTTTTTTTTTTACTAAATGCTCGTCAGACACAAACTTATACTTCACAATTACATTTAGTCTAGCAGTTCTTCAAAGATAAAATATCAATATAATTTTTCTCCCGTTTATCTCACTTATAACACGAAGTTTATATAACATTTAAAAAAAAAATAATAATTGACTAAAAGTAACCATTTATCACACTTAGAATTCGAATTATCTGTAAAAGTTCAAATTTCATCAAGGTCAATTTTCATAATGCCGCAACTCTCAAAATGTTCACAAATCCCTTTGTACTTAAACTTTCGGGTGTTCATATGTGAGCGTGTTGACTGTCACCTGTTCGTCTCTCTCACCTAATGGGAATTCCTGAAGGCTACCTGATCATGGTTGTGTCGACAGGTGGACGGTGAGTGACGGTTCTTGGTCCTTGCCTGTCACTCTTGTTCCTCATCCTCTCCTCGAATATCAGAAATATCACAGGAATATTCTAAGTATCATGAGGAATTCCAAAATAGTTCAAAGATATTCCTTCGCATTCCAGAATTATCCCCATTCTTGTCTTTTCCTAAAATGTCCAAAGGCTATCGGAATATTCCCAGTCTCAGAATACTCGCCTATGTTCCTGGGTTATGTTCAGTCTCATAGAATACTCCCGTTCATCTCTGGGATATTCCTAAATGTTCGTAAAATATTCCCACGGCCCTCACCTCCCTCCACCTCCTACCATCCAACGACCCTCACCTCCCTCCACCTCCCGTCATCCAACGACCCTCACCTCCTCCTATCCCACGACCCTCACCTCCCTCCACCTCCTACCATCCAACGACCCACACCTCCCTCCACCTCCCGCCATCCCACGACCCACAGCCGAGATACATAGAGACCTGAGAATAAAACTCACCAACCAACAGCTGCACACCCTGGCCAGCAGAGTCTGGCAAAAGATAGAACGATCAGAGCAAGAACTCCTTCAAAGACTCTCACCAGACAACGACAACAACCATACATGGTTCCCAAAAAGTTACTAAATCTCAAAGGGTCCATTACCACCCCTGATCTATACGGCCAGGCAATAGACAACCTCCCTAGACCAGTATCCGCCAGTAGGGTCGGCGGAATATGAAATAAAGCCCTTAAAACACCCATATATGGGATAGGGTAGGCTGTCCAGTGCCTGTGTCGACAGACAATAACTAACCCATGATACAACCCTAACACACTATTAGCATAGCTCGGCGGTCAGCCCGCCCTCTCCTACCTCTTCCTAAATTCCTTCAATTTCCGAACTATAACTTCCTTCCCTCACATCTAATCTGCCACCCCTCCTTTCTCTCTCTCTAAAAAAAAAAAAACCGACCTCGCCCTCTCCACCTCCTGCCATCCCACGACCTCACCCCGCACCACCTCCTGCCCCTCACTGTTGCCTGGGTGCTGATTAGCCTCGTGTTATCAGGGGAGGATGTAGCACTATTTGTTTGGGGCGAGAGGAATTTGTATAGTCGCGTGTGGTGAAAAGTTTACCTCTGACTGAAGGAGGAGAGAGTGACCCATACCCCGCTGGCATCCATAACGTGCTACACCATCTAAACATCGAGGTAGAAATGCTTGTCCAGTGTGAAGGTGGTAAAGCCTCTATAATGTGGTGGTAGTTAAACGCTGAAAGGGTTCACGCCGCAACAACTATAGATTATGTACTGGACAGAGTCAATTATGGTAGATTAAACTGTGTGATGTTCGTGGACAGTTCCAGGTAGGACGTCTAACATAACTGAACCGCCTCCTCTCATCAAGCCCTTCTCCCCCACCGCCCCTCTCTCCACCACCTCTCCCTCCCCCAACACCCCCGTCTCTCTTACCACCCACGCCTCCACACTAACTAAATCAGTCTTTTTGATGTCCGGTTCAAATAATATTAGGCAATTACCAGGTTTAATGAGTCTATCATAGTTTGGCATCAGTTGGATTCCTAAAAAAGAAACGTAATATGGCTTTTGAAAAATAAATGTGGCAATTCTCCTCCTGTCTACCTGACTTAAGGTTATGACGCCGTGAGAGTTATAGACCCAACCACCCGAGAAAGAACCTTCCCCGCAAAAAAAGTTTTACACATGGAAGGCGAAAGTAAAACATGTCTTTATTTTCCATCACCTTCAAAAAAGTAAACAACACTTGGGTGTTTACGACCTTGATTCATCGCCAGTTAACAACGGCACACGTATTTCCACTATTCCATAATTTCACATGAAAATACACGAATTATCGTAGGGTGGGGGAGGGGGGGGGGGCAGGACCTGCCAGACGTGCAGGAACATCTCTACAGTTGACTCTGGAGACTATAGTTATATCCAAGTGTGATAAAAGATGTTCTCAATTACTAATGAACGTAACAAGGTCACCCATCAATTTAATATTCTTTACAGCAACATTACTTTATAATGTGCTAAGTATTTGTATCGTTTTAGGATCATGATATAGAGCACAGTAGTTTATCTTTGAAAATATAACTATTATGTGGTCGGTGTTAAGGCTCCGGACAAGAGTACTGATGCGTTGTGTAAGTTCTGTCTTATAAGTAAAATTATTCATATCTGCTCACTATTTTTTTATAAGAGACACAGGGATATATATATATATATATATATATATATATATATATATATATATATATATATATATATATATATATATATATATATATATATATATATATATATATGTGTGTGTGTGTGTGTGTGTGTCAACGCATGTCTCAGAAAAAACAATTAATTCTAAAGTTACTCAAAACAACAGTAAAGACTTAACTATACAGATGAGAGGAAAACAAATACCAGTAATAAGTGCAAGAAATAAATAATTAAATAAACCTGAAACTAAATATATATATTTTGATGTTCTTTGTCCTTTACATTATACACTTACTGCACTATATACTTATAACATATTTAATCAAGTAATAATAATGGTTGACCCTCGTGTACGAGGATGGCCGGCCCTAGGGCCACCTAGGCCTGAATTTGTTTAAGGTGTAGAAGCTGTCGCCAACACAACAACCACACCCTAAGTTAACGAGTTGGATGACCCAGTGTCAAGGAATAGTTCGAAAAGACCGGACAACTCGCCAACTGCACTGGCTAACCATCACTACAGAACACGATCCGCAAATCGATTAACATCCAGGCTCCCAATTACGTCTGGGTAGACAGAGGCAAATGGCATTAAAAACAAAAACAAAAAGATTGTCTATAGTTTCACACTGCCCAGGAATCGAACTCGGGTCTATGCGTTTGCGAGACGAGCACGCTGACCATTACACCACAGGTTGTCAAAATCACGAATAGTAAACAAATTTTTTTTTTTTTTTTTCGTGCTGGTCAAGCTCCGACCAGGGCCTCGCTAGACCCCCGGACAACTCTTCCGGAGCCTGACCAGCACGTGGTATTTGTATTATCATCTCGACTTAATTATATGTTACAAAGTCTCTTGTGAATTTTTTAATGTTCTTTTGATAATATTTATTTATTAAAAGCTAAATGTCAACAAATAAATGAATTAAATAATACGAAAAAATGGAACTACACTTAATATACTGTATGTTACCCTAAATAGGGAAAATTGGTGATTGGTGATAACTTTTATTTATTTCTCTTTTTTTGGAAACTTTCGACTGGTCATAAACGATCCTTAGTTAGATCATAAATATACATATAAATGAATACCTTCATACAAAATGTAACCCGAACCTAACTTAACCTAACGTAACCTAACGTAACCTATCCTGATCGTCACTAAGTTACGCTCGAGCTGGGTCGCATTTTGGGTCAGGTCTGGGATGTCCTCCTCTTCTGTAGACCTTGCTACCTACTACCTGAGGCGCTGTACTACGTCTACAAGGAAGTAGTGCATTTAAGGTGTAGCCTGTTAACGCACCGTTATTACGTCACCCTTAGAGACTCCAGCTGCCTACTTACATGAGTTATGAAAAATTGTGTGCGGCATAAGTAATTTTACCTAGATTAATTTTACTTATATTAAGCAACACTGATTATAATACGCTGGGTGTATGCAGTAATTAGTTGAGTTTCTGCTGAACTACAGGCTGGTCAACTCATTATTGCACCCAGCGTATTAAAATCGGTGTTGCCAAATATAAAATTGATCATTCTCGCTAAAGCTCTATTTACAGTACGTCACGACCATCTATCATTTTTGCTACTTATTATATTATTGATCGTTTGAACAATCGGTCTGTTCTTTGTTACGACTCTCATTGTCCGTGTTATGAGACAGGAGTAACACCCTTCTCACACCCGGCCAGGGATTTGAAGCCGCTACCACATTGGTGTGGAGCCCGCGCGATCCCGTCTTGTTATGTGTTAAGCTAAAAACCCGTGAGGCAAAAATTTAATAACGTTGTGAAATGTGTTCTGTCTACCATAAATAAACATTGTGTAGTATCATATGAGAGACAGAAACAGAGACAGACACAGACAGAGAGAAACTAAACTGTCAAACTTCATATTGTAATATCTTAAATAACCAAATACAAACCATAGCTTAATCCATATATCTTCGACCTTGGGCAGTGAGTCAGTCAGTTACCTAGGCCTTTTATAGAGCTTGGAAACGCAGCTGAGTAATATAACGTTTTTCTGTCACGTCGTCACAACTTCTGTACTCACGTTGACGGCAGCCGCACCACCACTTACAATGCTACTGTTTAGATGTAGGGCAGACTTGATAGTAGCTGCCGGATAGATGACCCCATACAAGTCCCATAGTAGCGGCCGTCTGGTGGTCCCACGGCGTAAGCAGGGAAGACTGACGGCCTCCCAGACTTGATTAAGATGTTCCTAAAGTGAAGATTGAAGCTGTCACCTACTGTTGTGTGTTCAAGACGCCCATTTCTCTACACATGGAGAATCTGCACCTTGATGTGGTTGAATGAACCGGCTTGTGTGTATATATATTTGCATAGATGTAAATTAATGGATCTGAATTTGAATAAAGAAATTAATTCACGTTGATCGATATTTGATTTTTAATGAAGCTGTGATGATCGTGTGAATTCGTCTCAGAGCCCATTTCATCAGCCGGTAAGAATACACTTAACTAGTTGACCAGCTAAAATTACACTGAAACTCTACATTAACCAATTATCACCGATTAATGAAGTGAAAGTAGCGAATCTATTTTTTTTTCTCCAAATTGGTGCTAAAAATGACCGTGTGTAATGATGGTAGAGTTTCAGGGTAATTTTCATGCTTCTCTGGGGGGGGGGGGGTTATTACGTTTGTGTTTCAGCCTAAGACAACCACTTAAGTGCAATATTATGTACTCGGATATAAGGATTATTCATCGTACGAAGTTATGATAAATATGGACATCGAGGTTATTGTTGAAGGCAGTTAGTTACAGAGAAACCATCTACTGTAGTCGTTGAGGGGAGGGGGTGGTTGTTGTTGTTATATTGTGTGTATGATGGACGTTGGGATGTGTAGACGTTATTCTTGAGTTTTATTGTGTTATTTTTAGTGTTTTTGTGTTATTCTTGTGTTATTCTCGAGTTTTCTTGTGTTATTCTTGAGTTTTCTTGTGTTATTCTTGAGATTTCTTGTGTTATTTTGAGTGTTCTTGTGTTATTCTCGAGTTTTCTTATGTTCTTAACTAGCAGGGGTACCCAGTGTTGCCAGGGGTCAAGTTAAACCATGTGGGGCAGTTCATAGTCTTTGTCCGTCCTAAATAAAAGTTAAATGCACTTTGAAAACTAACCATACCAAATTTTCAACCGTGCATATAGATAACAACCACACAAACAAATATACAAATATTGCCCTTTATATAAGTTGTTGTTGTTTACTCGTGAATCCTTGTTTATTCTTTATAAATCTGTTAAGGTAAAAAGATTTTATATTAGAGAAATTTCATCATTTTCTCGCCATACTTGAGGGAATGAGCAATTTTCGGCGATTTACAGTCAAATTTCCTGTGATGGAGATTGCGCTCACTACTGTATATTAGTGCAACACGGGGAGAATTTCTGTACTGGGATGGTCAAGTAAAGCTTCTCTCATCTCCGGTAAAGGGAGAAATTAACGTACGAGTTCTTTAGAATCTGGTGAAAAGTTTTTTAAAGCTTTGGTAAAATTACACGATGATGAACAACGTTATTAATACCGAACAAAATTATATTCTCCCGTAGCGCATATAACATACTGATGTAGAGTAATATTAAGGCATTCATTATCATCATGTTAACGATTCATTCATATCTGGTGACACAAAACAGCATGGTAAAGATGGCTACACCCGTCCACTACCTGAGAGCCTCTCCCTTACCGAGCTCTACCATCTTACATTTTAACCTTCTATAAAAAATTGTGATTAACGGGTTATGTTTACGTAATAATGCAATGAAGTGTAAGTTGCCTTGAGTTAGATATTCTGTAATGGTTCATAATTTTACCGTAATTTTCGTTTTGTAACAGTGAGAAACGGGCATGAGGCTCCGGTTGAGGGTGGATTATTTTTGGTGACACACACACACACACACACACACACACACACACACACACACACACACGCACACACCTGTCATCTCTCATGTTGAAGAAATAGGGGTATAACCTCGGTGATCACTGATTACAGAAAACAGAAAACTTTTGTCATCTTCCTTTCACCAGAAGCAGAGAGTGGTGCTGTACCGGCCTGATGCGGGCAGTGAGATTTTTACTCAGGTAACACCTTTTCCATTTACGGTTGTCGGTCGGGCTTGTGTTTTACCGTGCGTGGACACTGATATAGTCATTGATGCTTCACCTTCCAGATTATACTGTCGTCTTTTAGGTAAATTCTGATTGAACCTTCGCTGTTTTTATTTTTCCTGAAGTCTGAGGGATTACAAAGTCATTAACTCAGCTCGACGCCGTATGATAGTTTGGACTAGTTAGGAGCTGACAAGGGTGTGGCAACTGCTGGCTCACGACGCTCTCCGCACTACAATAAGGGGCAGTTAGTTATTCCAGCGAACGACGACTTTCACTGGCTAGTTTAACCAGACCTGGTGATGAAACAAACTCTGTGATGGTAACTATGGAAATACACGAATCCTCGGTAATGTGACAAATTTTCTGTAATCGGTGAAGTAGATATTTATATTGTATGATTATTTTACAGCGACGCATCACACCCACTGGCTGCTCAACCAATAATTAATAATCCTGCTACATGAGTCAATAATTGTTCCATGAATTTAACAGTAAAATAATTATATACTAGTCAAATTTAAACGTACTTCCGCTCAATATTTGTATCCTGTCTCATTAACGAATCAGTCAATCAGGTCCCGTGATTCCACTGATATACAAAGGCAAGCAACTGTCTAACTAACGTGTTCGTCATCTACCTCTTCGAAGTCACATGGCAGACACCACCACACAGGTTTGACGGTCACAACCAATGTGCAGAGGCCTGGCGGTCACCCTTGGGGGTACTATTATACCTCCATGCGGTCACCCTACTGATGTGTCGCTCTGTAGTTGCTTGTGTGTTTTACGATGGGCCCTGATGTGCAGTCTGTATAAATCAATAATTTCCGATAAAGTCATTAGTAAATAAAAAACACACAGGGTGACTGATGAGGAAAATTTAAATTAGTATTTGAAGTTAAGAAAGACTGTCGGTATCAACCAGTGTTCCATTACTGCTGTGTTATCACTAAAGATTAATGGCGGACGAGATATAAAACCAGAAAATAGTTTCGGAAACGTTAGTCAGCGAGAACACTTATTTGTCTCAACATTTTTCTCCCGGTTTTTCGGACACACACACACACACACACACACACACACACAGATGAAAAACATAGTGAATTTTTCATACATAAGGAAAATAAAGACTCCATGACTAATTTAATAAAGATGAAGATGATTTGTATTACAATATTTACACTCCATTGTTCTAGTGACACAGGCAGTATAGAACAAGTCATCACCCAGGTACTCTGATACTGGAGCTTCTATTATGGAATTATTTCCCTTTACATTTCCATAATTGATGGGCGCCGTCATAACACACAGTATAACAAGCAAACAATAGCCATTTACCTTCCTTAGCATCTCGGAGTTAGTAGAGCAGATAGCCTTACAAAATACCTCCGTGTACCCATCACATTCCCAGCAATATAGTGAGACAACAGGAACCTTTACATATAAGATATTCAGTGTGACAAGAGTGACCAAAAGTACCTCACCATCAACGTGTACCTCATCCCTCACACGCATATAAATATATATATATTAGTCTGGCCAGGAATAAAGCAATGAGCTGAATAAATGAGCCCCCCCAGAATCCATAATATTCCCCCACAAAATACCTCGCCTGGTACAGTGGGGAGGGAGGGGTGGGGGAGGACTCATATAATCAATAACTTACAGACATGACTCACTCTATTGCTGTAATATTTTGACTCAACATTTTTACTCATACAGTATATTATCCAAAATATATACAGTGGACAGGAGCAGAGGCCAGACCTACCAGGTTAAAAATCAATAAAATAAATAAGTAATAAAACTCAGGTTTTATCTCCCAGGTATAGTGATGGGTCGAAAAATACTATAGTTTAACCAGAGTGAATGTGTTCTGCCCCTTCCTTTTAGCCCTGTGTGTGTGTGTGTGTGTGTGTGTGTGTGTCTTTTGTATAATTTCACCTTATGACTTTTCTGCTTTCTAATAAACCGTTAATTATTATGATTATTATTATTATTATTATTATTATTATTATTATTATTATTATTATTGTCATTATTATGTTATTATTAGAAACTACTTTTGAAAGCTCCAGTTTCTAAAGTTCTAAACAGTTCAGTTGGTTTACAAAAGCTTCAGGACTTGGTTAAATCAGACTCAGAATTATTATTTGCATCAACTGATTATGTATACGATTACTCATACTTTTATTAGTGATGTTATTTTTATATAGGTGATTTTCGTGAGTTAAACAGGATATATATAACTGTTGCAATATTCTTTATTTTGTTTCAGTAATTGTCATACCAACAGGTGAGCCACAAGTCTGACGTAAGTTTGGTTTCAATCTAGTGTTAAAGGTCCTTATGAAGATTTTACATCTAACTCAAAAGACGCCGTGGCCCCCCCCCCTTTACCTCCTCACACAAGTAAACTCGCCGCACTTTTTCTTTCTTTTATTGTGGCCATCACATTTCTGGTTCTGTATTCCCGGAAAACCAATTACCTGTAAGGTCTTGTCATTTCATTTTTTTTTATTTACTCCATGTGGGAAGGGAGACAGGTTTGGGGCATGAACTAACTTCTGTGATCTTTTAGATGGGATGACAGCGACTATATACAGTACTGCCCGAACTCACAGAATAGCCTCGGGTGTAGGGGGAGGAACAAAAAGTGACCCAAACAGTTGAAGAACCATTGGTCCTCACCAGACCATGGGACATCAAGCATCGACAGATACGCTGTGTTCTGACTTTGTCAACACTCACCAAGTGTGTGCACAAACTTTTACCTGGTGCATCTCTTTGATCACACTCTTGTTGTTTGACGCACACCTCCTACTAGCTTACCACGTGTGTGTGTGTGTGTGTGTGTGTGTGTGTGTGTGTGTGTGTGTGTGTGTGTGTGTGTGTGTGTGTGTGTGGGTTTGTGTGTGTGTATGTGTGTGTGTGTGTGTGTGTGTGTGTGTGTGTGTGTGTGTGTGTGTGTGTGTGTGTGTGTGTGTGTGTGTGTGTGTGTGTGTGTGTGTGTGTGTGTGTGTGTGTGTGAGCTTTACGGTAAAAAGAGATAATCGTCGATTAAGCTTGAAAAATCAGCTGCCAATATGGATAACATTTTCACTTATTGCTACAACTTGATGAAAGTATTTCATATATGATAAAGTTTAGTTAATTATTTAAGACATTGTTTACCATCATAAGAGAGACAAATCTTAGCTAAAATAGGTTAGGTAGGTTATGTTACATTATATTTGGTAAGGTTAGGTTAGGTTAGGTTAGGTTAGGCTCGCTTAGGTTTTAACGAATCTGTTCATTTACATACATTATGATCTACATGGTTTTCTATAGCAAGTCAGATGTTTAAAAAAAATGCATAGGAGTTATCCCTGTTAGAAAATAATCTCTCTCTCTCTCTCTCTCTCTCTCTCTCTCTCTCTCTCTCAGTTAAGAAGTTTGTATTGTAAAAATCAGCGCCTTACCAACTCTGAACATCTGATCATAAAAGGTGAAAGTGGGTCCAGAATGGGGATGTGGATAAAGCACAATGAACACAAAACATTGGTACATAAGGAAGCAAAGTAATTGGTACTACATTCGTCTTCCTACCTCTCCCCAGCTAAAGTCGGGCATCCTTTCACAGCTGGGTCGACTGTGAGTGCTCCGGGTGCAAACTAACGGCCCTTAGGTTAAGAAATGAGTGTTTTATACATTCTGCCGGTCCGTCCTGAACTTAAACGAAAACAATTACTTATGTGTGTTTGGAACTATTCCCCAACACACCTGAACACATGGACACACTATACATACACGTCTTCCTTACAAACACATATGAGGTTCAATAAACAGCTTCGTGTCAACTATCAACTCCTGGTGGTTCCTTCACATACTTATGCCCTTAATGCCCATTTATGTTTCTTTTGTTCATATTCAGTTGATTTATCGGTCAAATTTACGTATCTTTTCACTTCCATACACAAGTTTATCATTGAGCACCGTATGGTCTTAGTAATATACTCTCCTGACACACTCCTAAACCATAACACACTCACTGTCTCTCCCTACCCTTCCTGCTTCTCCCTGCATTATCATAAATCTTCACTATCCCCCCCATTCATCACCCGCTCTCCATATCCGTTTCTTCTCAGTGCACTTTCATCCATGCGTCTTCGGATTTTCTGTCTCTTGACTATCTTCACTCCTCGCCTCCCACTGTTGTGTTGGGGGGGGGGGGGCTTAACGGACAGAGGCATCTTCAACTGTTAGCAATCTCTCTCTTTATGCTACTTATTAATATCAAATTACTTTAGTATGGCAGCGTTTTCTGGTGTGTCATTTTATTTAATAAATACTGAATAATTATAATATAGTTACCTACCTGATTCACCTACTGGCCACCTTACCTCGAGGTGACCTTGCAGGGAGAAGGCCAGTGGGTAGTGTAGGATCTTTACATTGGTCTTGATAGTCTAGTTAAGGGCTATTTTGAAGCCTAGTACTGTTTTCGCTTCCAGACTTGTGCTACCACCCTCTGCGTGAATTAGTTCCTTATTAGTCGTCCTGCATGACATCTTGGCGAGCTTGTAGTTGTGTCCCCTCGTGTTGGTGGCGCATGACATCGCGATAAAATAGTCTGGGTTTACGTCTTCCATTTCTCTCCAGATTTTGAATGTCTGTGAAATCCGGCCTATTGTGTCATGTCTGAAGAGTTATTAGTCCTAAGGCCCTCAGTCTACTTAGGTAATCGAGGCGATATAGTTCAGGAATCATCTTAGTCGCTCTGTGTTGCACCTTTTCCAGGGATGTTAAGTCTTTCTGGAGGTAAGGTTTCCATGCCTGTATACAGTAATTCAAATGGGGACGTACAAGAAAAATTTTTGTTTTTATGTTTGAATGTACAATACGTCTTATAATTCCTAAGATTCGGTTGGATATTTTTATCGCTGCTTCCATTTGTTGCGCTGCCTAAAGTGATTGGTCTCTCACGATGACTTCCTCTTTTCCTCGCCAACATAACATAAATAAGATGTTCCTGGAAAAGTACTACCAACACCGCCCACCTCACTTCCCTTGACTCATTCAGCCACGGGTGTGTCCATGGTGAAGGTGACCAGCACAAACAAGCACATTGCCACCGCCCCGCCACCATGATGAAGGGAGAGTAATGATGGTGGTAGAGTAACAACATTAGCCAGCCCACAGCTCATTACTCCCTGGTACTGGGTAGTCGTTGTACCGCCCCCTGGGATGACCATACGCCTCACGCACCCTCCCTCCGTCTTGTGTGTGATCCACTGATAACGATTATTATGATAGATGTAATGTAGTAACCCTTCATGCTTCCTCTTTATCCCTCCTTCTCCTACTCCCAACCTTGTTCCCGCTATATTCTCAAGACACACACACACACACACACACACACACACACACACACACACACACAAACAAGGTGTATTACGTTGCGTGTCCACAGACTTGCCAGCAGGTTCTTCAAGCCATCTCACAGTCAAGTCAACGCTAAAGTAAAGCCCTAAACCTAAACTAATCCTTACATGCATTAACCGAAGTTGAGTGTGTACCAGGATGCCTCTGCTTATTCAGGTTAATGTGGTAATCAATTTTTCGCTGTTTCGTATACATTAAACATTCACCATAAAGCATTCCATCAATACTCACCGACGGACTCAAAGTTCCTAGTGAGTTGGAGACTATCGCAGGTCCAGATGGCAGTATTGAGATCAGCGTTTAGTAATAGTAAAAACCTATATTATTTAAATGCAAAATTTCCACTGCAAACCTTAATGTAGCTGATAGAGTGAAACATTATAACGTCGTGTTTTATATATGGCAGATAGAACAAACTGAATAAAACCATATTTTACAAATTGTCAAAAATTTCTGTCTAGATTCTCTCGTCTCGAACTTTGTACTGTAAGACTTATTGTGTGAATCAGTATAGTAATAAGAGCAGACCACAGTTTTGTACAGTACCTATAGTTTGTTCACTTGATCCTTTGTAAGGCCTAGAATCAGTTTGAAGCAAGGCAGCTGATTGGCTGGCAGGCAGACACTGGAAGTCACTGTAGGTCTTAAGTTTTTTATCTATCGTACTTATATTCTAATATTTTATGAGATAATAAATGTTGTGTTGATCTGTGATAATTTCCTCTCTTGGAAGAGCAAAAATTAGCAAGTGAAAAGCTCTGGTAACATAAATACATTTAAGAGAACAAGTTACAATATAAAAATGTAATGTCAAAATAAACTTAATCTATAAAAATGCTAAATGCCTCTCAACTGATACACTCAAACAAAGTCACTTGGACTATTCCTGCTCGTCGTGGTACTCTGCCTTAACACAGAAGCTAAAATTCATGCTACAAATTATTCAAAACCAGGCAATGAGGTTCATTCTTGACAAGAATGCAAGAGATCACTGAACATGTTAAGTGTGACGGATAAAGTGAAGCAACTGAGGTTGAATCACGCTTACAGGATTTTCATAGGACTATGCCCAGAGTACCTAACAACAAACTTTGCCAGGATTAAGGATATAAACTGGCAGGGCACTAGAGGGAATGAACATAATTTTATGGTACCTGGTGTCTGCGGTCAAGCAAAAAACACTTCTTTACTGCTGTAACAGACTGGAACAGACAAGTTATCAGACCACATCAAAACCAGTTACGGTATTAAACAATTCAAAATAAATACATAACAGATGATGTTACAGAAAGGGAAGAGAGTGAGTTTCTATATTATTAAACCACAGAAAGTAGTACTGTACTGCAGTAGTGATCCGCCAGCTTCGGATAGTCCAAGCGCAATGTAATAATGCTTGTTGAATTCTATCATATAAACTATCACTAATACTCCTGTAGACAAACTATTAGAGACCAAAAGCCTCAACCTAAGCAAGGGACTCTCTTGGAAATAAACATCTGAGAGCTTTGTCGGCTATCTTTGGTCAATTTGCCTTACTGTTTACCACTGTTGATTACCTGTACTGTCTCGGCACACTGGCAGTAGTATACTCCCATGGCCTACGTGCACGTGTACTGTATGTTGGCCATATTCATGCTGAACTGTATAACTGCATAGTTTATAATCATATTTATCCAACTGTAAACCTGTATGACAATTTTACCGAATAAATAATATTATTATTATTTATTGCATCCCTAATCCTTACACATTTCAGGCTAGTTATGCTGGACTCAGTCGGGTGCCGATTTTAAAAACTATTTAACTTTAATTTCCCCCAGTGCATTCCTTGGTTGAAGCGATAGGCTGTTTATGAATTTGTAAACCAAATTTTGCAGAATGAAAATCAATTAATAAATTATTTATCCTATTTTACGTCGGGAGTTGTATATTTTACGTCGGGAGTTGTATATTCACCACAGTCTACCCTGCAAGTATATTTTCTTTCATGACTTGTACTGTAGATAGAAGAAAACGGTGGCCATGAATTTTTTTATATAAATATATAATTTTCTCCTTATTAACATAGTGGCTATTCGTGCTGTTGATCTTTGTTAATTAATTAAGACCTTCACCGTTCACTGTTAATACAGGAGGATGCTGGAAATCGGTAACGTGCGTATCTCTCGCCAGTATGTCAAGGGCTCCAGCCCGGACACGTGTACGGCGGGGGGGGGTGTTCTCTAGTGTGACCCCACCAAACATAACAGGTTTCCCGGTCCCCGATTTCCTCCTGTATTAACACTGGATAGAACAACCGTCGGAACGGCTAGTAGGCTGATAAGTGGTAAAAACTATTAAAACAAAAATAAAATCACTCTGAATAACTGAAATGCTACTCACACCTGTCCCGGGCAGTTGACCCCGGCCAGGACACAATGGTAAGAGAATAAGGACCCTTCTGAATAAAAACATCTGATGGCTTTATCGGCCATCTTTGGTCAAATTGCCTTCCTGTTTACCATCGTTGTATACTTGTTTTGTCTAGGCACATTATTTTTATCCTCTTGGCCACTGATCGGCTCGTTAGTCACTTGGGCGTCGGTCACGGCTCTGTTACGCACTGTTGTCAAGTGACTCAAGTACTGGGCATGTATTGGCTCCTGGATGTATCTGTACCTGCGCCGTGATGGTCATTACAAGAGAGAGAGAGAGAGAGAGCATAAATTTATAATTACATATACAGTATGTGCAGGACATCAGTGAGTAACTAGAATGATTATGGTGTGCCAACAGATTATTGTGTTAATCTTATGAACAAACAGTGGAGTTTAACATCCGGCTAATACAGTTGATAAAGCATTATAGAGTAATCGCGGAAACTGTGCCAAGACGTCCTTGTTGTCAATCCATATTACTCAACTGATACAGACTACTCAAGCGTCTTTTGTGTTCTTGTCATATTAGCTGGGACAATATTTACTTGTTCAATATCAAAGTGTTGTGCAGAACGTTATTAGCTAAGAGTGGAAATTTTGATAGATTTATATCAAAATATCTTCAAGAGGTTGATCCAGAAGGCATAACATTGTTTCTAATCACTATAAGTAGACAATAACACGTTAGGTGTGCATTAATAGGAAAACGGAATAATTCATATGGAGGGTTTTTTTTTCAATCAATTTCTCTTAGCGTTTGAGAATATGACAACGAAATTCCCGACACCATCTTAAAAAAAAAACAGCTTTACTGCCTCTTGCGTTGTGTGTGACGTCACAGTTGAGCGTCCTCTGTTCACGATGGAGATAATGTACCCACAACACTTAAACAATCAGTAGTTCAGTATCTACCGGTACTTGGTCTCCCATTATATTGTCCAGATTTATTTTATATAATTATCATTATTATATGCACAGGCTTTATAATATATAAATAACCTATATAAGTAAAGAAAATTCGTACTATATAGTTATAGATAGATATCAATATTAGAATAGTTACTTAAACATTGGGACCACAGAGAAAGAAAGAGACAGTTGCAGAAATATTCACTCAACCAGAGCTGAAATCCTCCACTGCCACGTGAAGAATTCTGAAACTCTGGTAATATTTATGTGTCGCCTACGTTAGCAGTGCAAGCGTTCGGTGACTGCTTCTTTGTGCGGTTCTGGACGTCTGGTTCGGGTTTGGAAGTAACGAAGGTTTCACGAATGAACAGCGGGCAGCGATAAACTTCCCTGGTATTAGCGGGACGGATAACGTGCAGGTGGCTGGTGTACGAATGTGGTTACTTTGCTCTCGTGTGACGGTGTAGAGAGTGGGTGGATGATTAGGGAACCTCAGTGGACCTAAAATAGTGGAGCCTTGAAGCCATCTGCTAGACATGGCTAAATATTGACACTAGACCTTGCCACTATACACACAACCGTGACACTGCATTACAATCTCTTTATCATATTTCTTCGTAAAATAACATCGGTGCAGATTTTTTGTTATGTACGGTGATTACATATAGGCTAACTTAACTATGATTTTGTTGTGTGTAAACTGGTATTTCAACCTAATAATCTCTGTGTTTGTTTGTCCTGTGTGTAGTAAGCCACATGTTACCTACCTCGTTCTGTACAATGTTACCTACCTCGTGCTGTACATGTTACCTACCTCGTGCTGTACATGTTACCTACCTCGTGCTGTACATGTTACCTACCTCGTGCTGTACATGTTACCTACCTCGTGCTGTACATGTTACCTACCTCGTGCTGTACATGTTTCCCTCCTCGTGCTGTACATGTTCCCTCCTCGTGCTGTACATGTTACCCTACCTCGTGCTGTACATGTTACCTACCTCATTCTGTACATGTTACCTACCTCGTGCTGTACATGTTACCTACCTCGTGCTTATACATGTTCCCCTCCTCGTGCTGTACATGTTACCTACCTCGTGCTGTACATGTTACCTACCTCGTGCTGTACATGTTACCTACCTCGTGCTGTACATGT
>NW_024740832.1:0-11985 GCF_018991925.1 Homarus americanus | reverse complement strand
CTCAGATGACATGTCCGCAAAATTTCAAGGGACCAAGGCGTCAGCAAGCGGGACACAGGTGACCAAGAATTATCATTTGTTGTTTTGGGGAATATTATTTCATTCGCTCCAGTAATGATACACTGTTTCTTATTATATTATTGTGGGTAAATGCATGGTTTACATAATTTGTTTATCACTGTGCCCATCACCACTTTCAAATTAGACAACAAGATATGTATTTCTCCTATACCTATTTTAATGGTATGCCTGGCAATAGGACTAAGTGAGTGATCACTAGTTAGAGCGTTGTCTGCTCTTTTAATTCTCCTCCCTCCCTGCCATATTTCACTGGATTTACTGTTATTTTTAGTGTTTACTGTTATAATCAAAGTATATTAATCAATCAAGGCATTGTAGCCAGGTTAAACTCATTACCGTAACCACCATAATACTGGGCCAAGCTTGTGGCAAGTTATGTTGTTTTTTCAACTCATATTTTTGGGTAGATATACATAACATCAAAATTAGCGAGGTTTCAATGTACAATGATAGAAGCATTCATAAACTAATGACATTCATTCAGAAATATTCACAAAATTCTGATGTTTCTTACTTTGTATGCAAATAGAAGTGCTCAGCTGGAAAAACTGGAATGCGGACTTTTGGTGAACTCTTTTCTCCCAACTTGCGAGCCCACTGTGAGGATATAACCATGTACAAAGGTTACATAAATATAATACTCTTTGATGTCAATAATTCATTGATTAATTCCGTATATGCTACAGACAAACTGCATAATCTGGCAATTCACGAAACAATTAAATTCTCTAAGTAAAATAGTTAAATCAATGTTTCAATCGAGTTTTGTTAGGTTATAACCTAATGTAACCTAACTAATGTAACGTTACATTATATTTGTTAGAATTACACCTTTTCACATATACGTTGAGACATTGTTATATACCTATTTGACATATTTCATAACCTTTGTCAATCATTTCTGTTAGCATGAAAGAACAGTTATTTTAGAATGTCATTCGATATGTGTTCTGTCATTCGGTTATGAAATATGTCAAATAGGTATATAACAATGTCTCAACGTATATGTGAAAAGGTGTACTGTATTGCAAAAAAGATAACTCAGGGATAACAATTCACAACTATTTTACATTATGGATTGTATTTTTTGTATCTCTCCTACTGTACTGTACAAGTACAGTGTATTCTGTTGTATACTATACTAAATACCCAGTAAATTACAAAACAAAAAGGTCCATCCCCCAGTTCTAATGCCTACACACTGACACTTTTCCTACTATAAAAAAAGATAATGAAATTCCCTGGTAGACCAAATCCACACCTTCACCATATGCATGATGTACACCCATTTTTTTTATTCAATGGAAGTCAATACACAAATGAGGTTTAGGACATTGAACTTAATCAACATTGATTGACTGATCAGGTGGCATAAATCTTACTGCCAAAAAAAAGAGAGGAAATATCCAATATACTGCGCATCAAAACAATGTATATACCGTAATATCTCTGTTAGCAGGAATCCCTCAAACCCGAAACTCTCTGATAGCCGGAATTCAAATTTTCTCAGAAAATCATTCCCAAAGCCAGAATTTTCCGGAAAATTTTCTCGATACAGTAGGGTCGGGATATATCTCGAGATAGGGTCCAAGGACAAAAGCAAGTTTGCGGATGACACCAAAATAGGGCGGCAGATTAATTCAGGGCAGGATGCAAATGCATTACAGGAGGTCTAAATAAACTGCAGGGGTGGTCTGAAAAATGGCAAATGAAATTCAACACCAGCAAGTGCAGAGTACTTAATATTGGAAGAACAAATACTGACAATGTATAAAGCCTAAACAACATCAACCTAGAGAAGTCGACTTGTGAAAGAGACCTAGGGGTACTTGTAAGCCCAGACCTACGGCCTAGAAAACAGTGCGTTAATGTTCGAAATAAGGTAAACAGAGTATTGGGTTTTATATCTAGAAGCGTAAGCAATAAGAGTGCACAGGTCTTATTGCAACTATATCTTGCGCTAGTCAGGCCCCACCTCGATTATGCGGTTCAGTTCTGGTGCCCTTATTATAGAATGGATATCAATTCACTAGAGTCGGTGCAGCGAAGAATGACGAAAATAATTCCGGGACTTAGAAACCTTCCACATCAGGATAGGTTAAAGAAACTTAACTTGCATTCCCTAGAAAGACGAAAAGTGTGGGGAGATATGATAGAAGTATTTAAGTGGGTGAAAGGAATCAATAAAGGGGATATAGATAAAGTTCTTATAATATCCGAGCAGGATAGGACTCGGAGCAACGGATTTAAGTTGGATAAGTTTAGGTTTCGAAGGGAGATAGGAAGAAACTGGTTCACAAATAGGGTGGTGGACAAGTGGAACAAGCTTAGCAACTTTGTAGTAAGTGCTGGAACTCTGGAAAGTTTCAAAAGGAGGCTAGATAGATTCATGGATAATAGAGAGTGGTAGTAACTCTCGACAGGAGCTGCCATGCACAGGCCAACCGGCCTATTGCAGACTCCTTATTTTCTTATGTTCTTATTTTCTTATGTAAGGATGTTCACTATACAGTAGTCCCTCGGTTAACGAACACAATTCGTTCCAGAAGGTTCGTTAACTGAAACCATTGTTTCAATGGGTTTTTGGTTAATTGGTTCCAGCTCACCGAAAATTACCTTAAGTAAAAATAAAAAATGCAGTAAAGTACACTTACTTTGAGGTGTGTATGTAGAAGGCTCCTGGATGATGATGCTGATGTCAATTTGAAGTGGGAGGTGGAGAAGGGAAAAGAGAAGGAAGTGGGGGTGGAGGAGAAGGGAGAGGAGAAGGCATTGGGGTGGAAGAGAAGTCGCCCCATGCCGCCATTTCACCCATAAAATATTAGTTCACTTGGTGTAATTCCAGATTATTTTCTTTAAATCAACACTGCACTGCATTATATATTGTCAATATGTAAAATAAATTTCAGAATGACCAATAATTTGACTGGAAACAGAAGAAAAGCGTTTATGTTGAAGAGTCTCAAACAAGATGTTCCTTCCTCTGAACCGATAAACAAACTGATGCCAAGCTTGGTGTGTTGAGTGGCCGTTTGGCGCGCAAAAAACTAGTTTCCTGTACTTCAGTTATGTTCAATAATTGTTAAAATGGCTAAAAAATTTAAAATAAAACTTTTAAAATGATTGAATAGTACAACCTTCTTGATATTTACTAAAATGGTAACGAATTTAAGCCCTAGAACTGCTTACTGTATTGGCGGACTAATACTACAGCTGGTGAGCAGCCAAATGCAAGCGAAAATATGTTGGGAAAAATTCGTAAGGAATTCATAAACCAAAATTTTTTCTTTAACCAAAGTGAAGAATCCTATGGAAGGTAATTGCTAACCGAAATTTCGTTAACCGAGGCGTTCGTTAACTGAGGGATCACTTTATACTAAATTGCAATATATAAATACAGGTAATCAATGGGGAAAATGGGGTTAGGTTCGGGAGGCCAAAAAAAGTGACTAAACTTGACATAAAATGGCACAGTCTAAAGTTAGCAGAATATAAATTGCATTGCTGCAACCCTTGCAAGACAGTGAATAATTTGAATAAAGACATCATATATTTTGCACAAGAGATAAAAAATTTAGTCATTTGTACTAAAATGTACTAATGCTAGAATTTGTATGTGTATTGCAAACTATAGCATGTTTCATATTCAAACTAATCACTATCTTACAAGAATCCCAGCAATGTTAATTATATTCTCCCATGTCAGTTCAGTGACATTTTAAAAGAGAAAAACTTAGTCACTCTTAAGGACAGATAAATATATAAGCACTAGACCTTGGCATCAACTGTCAAACATATCACCTCACCCGCCCCCCCCCACCCCCCCATCTTGCCAGCCAGGGTTTAGTGGTTTTAGGCTAAAAGGTTTTATCTTATATAATATCACAGACTAAAGTTAGGAGAATATAATATTCAAAATGATCATCATATTGTAAGAATTCCATCAATGTAAATTATATTCTGGTCCAGTAATTTGTATGAATTTTATGAGCTAAAACAAATATCTTCAGTTAATAAAAAAAAAAAATATTCTTCACGACACTATCTGTCAATCAAAGTACCCCAACTTGCCTCCCCCCTCTTCCAACCGAGCCAGATGGTCGGTCGGTCGGTCCCAACCCTACCCCCCACCCTCCACCTTCCCTCCCTACCAGAGAAATGTTGGGTGAAAAAACTAGATTTTTAACTTTTAGTAATAAATAATACCTCAGACTAAAGTTAGGGTAATATAATTGACATTTCTGGATTCCTTGCAGGTCAGGGAATATTTTGAATGTAAACGTCATATATTTTGCACAAAAGATAAAATATTTGCTTTGTGTAAACCAAATTATTACATTAGATCTAAAATTTGTATGTCTAAAGCAAAATCCATGATGTTTATATTCAAAATGATCATCATATTGTAAGAATTCCAGCAATGTAAATTATATTCTGGCTGGGTAATTTGTATGAATTTTATGAGCTAAAACATATATCTTCATTAAATAAACAAAGAAATATTCTTCAAGGACACTATCTGTCAATCAAAATACTCGGCCCTAGCTGGGTCGGTCCCTCCCTCCCTCCCCCCACCCCCCACCTTCCCTCCCTACCAGAGAAGCTTTGGGAGAAAATAGTAATTTACATTTTTAGTAATAAATAATAACTCAGACTAAGTTAGGATAATATAATTGACATTTCTGGATTCCTTGCAGGTCAGGGAATATTTTGAATGTAAACTTCATATATTTTGCACAAAAGATAAAATACTTGCTTTGTGTAAACCAAATTAGTACATTAGATCTAAAATTTGTATGTCTAATGCAAAATCCATGATGTTTATATTCAAAATGATCATCATATTGTAAGAATTCCAGCAATGTAAATTATATTCTGGCCGGGTAATTTGTATGAATTTTATGAACTAAATTAAAAAAAAAAAAATTATACTTCACGCGTATATGAGTACCCTAGATGCACCGCGGAAAGTGAAAGTCCGGTTCTGGCAAGGTACCGCGTAAATGAGAAATCGCGGAAAGTGAAACCATGTAAAGCGGGGTAATACTGTATATATATATATATACAGTATATATATTTCATTAGCCCAATAAACAGGCGGACTTCTACATCAACACCTCAACCCGCCAGGATTCGAACCCACGGCCCACGAGCCCATGACTGTGACCGGGGAACGCTAACCGCTGGACCACCAGGATACTAAAAGCAGTCCTAGACTCTGTTCACGGCGCCTGAAATAAAATAAAATATCGCTATATATAAGAAAATGTCGATAATTTTGGTAGCCCATGATATAAATTTTTTTTTTATATAAAGTCGTTATATATCCTGACCCTACTGTACCCGGAAAATTCCGGGGATGGATGAGTTTTTTCCAGGTTTAAGAGATGAAAATCAGGCGCATTTTCTGTAACTTCCGAGAAAATTTTTCCGTTACCCGGAGAATTCCGGGAAATTCCGGGGTCGAGGGATTTTTTCCGGCTTTGAGAGTCATCTCGGTACCCGGGAATATCTCATTCCCGGAATTGCTCTGCACTAATTGTTCCAGTTAATGGGGATGTCACTGTAATTTGTATGCACTGTACTATAACGTAATATAACTTACCATTCCAGAAGTGTTGACAAAATATTCACAATGGATGGTACCCTGGGAGGTTTCAATATATGTGACTCTTGGGACAATCTGTGAGTGTGGTACTTCATCTGTCACTATACGTTCTACAGAGCAGTTTTCCACATATAAGGCACCTGAAAAAATCATATTGACTCATGTTTTCTCTTTATTATTAAGACAATCACCATAAAAAAAATTAAGATAATGAACAATATTCAACCAAAGGACAAATGTCAAAAAACAGTTAAATTGTAGAGTACAAATATTTGATAAATGGTAAATACTGCAGCACATTTCTGATTTTCACTTCAGGCTTCTTTTCTTGTGTTACTGTTGGTTCTGATCATAAAATGGATTAACACTTGAAACAAGACCTGACCCATGTGATACAGAGTTTCTGCCTGCCAGTATGCCTCACATTCACATTCCTACACATCTACCTGTAATCCTGTGTGCACACTCATTTCATCAATAGATTATCCCTGTGCATCTCTACTCAGCCACAATTTGTGCTAATCACTCTTTATTTATGGCTTTGTGACACTTAAAAGTGCATTATGTGTGTACTAGTGGGAATGCAGACGTGACTGTATTTTAGACTTCTTGCCTCTAGAGGACAACCATTGCTTCCAATTCACCCTTTTAAACAATCATGAAGGGGAGGAATGTAAGACTATAAGATCAGTTATTGGGGCAGTCTGTTCTAAATGCCAAACGTGAGTTGCACAACCAGAGCTATTTGGCTATAGGCTTAGCATCGAAATAGGATTTAATGACCAACTATCTATTTTCCTCATCAACCTACAAACCCAGCTAAACCCTTTAGTACATTCCCATATATATACAGGTGCTCCCCGACTTACGACGGGGTTTGGAACCCAAATCCAGGTCGTAAGTCTGACATAGATTAAAAAAAAAAAAAAAAAAATTTCAATTAAAAAAAAAAAAAATCTACAATGAAATACAGCACACTAAAAGTAATAAATAATGAGGAATGGATACAGTACAGTAAAAGCAATAAATAATGAAGAATGGATACAGTGTGACTGAGCACTTACCTTAAATGTAGTCAGCTGAATGCACACAGGGCCCCCATAATTTTCTATTTACAGGATACATGGAGACTATATTAATTGGATGAAGCAGAAGAGGAGACAGGGCTGGGTGGGTCATCAATGTTGCTTTCTTCAGACAGGTTTATGTGCTGTGGAAACTTGCTGGTTGAAGGTATTGGATCATCTTGAGGGAGTAAAGAGGCAGCACTAGTGGGGCATGAGGAGACAGCACTGGGGGACTTCTTGAAATAGATGTCCAATTTAGACTGCACAGTTTGCTTTTTCTTTTCATTATAAATCTCCCTGTAACAAGCAAGTGACTCTTGGACCATTCTGTCAACTTTGGCATAACGCTCATAATTTTGATCCATGCCATCAAACATTTGCATTCCTTTATTAATTGTAGCAAATGCCTCTGCCATATGTTTCACTGAAAACCTTTTGGGGGGTGCAGGTTCTTCTTCTACATTTTGTCTCTCTTCTTCCTCTGCAATTTTCTGTGCATCTAATTCAATAAGATCCTTGTTACTGAGCTCTTCTGCTACACTTTCAACCAACTGTTCAACATCTTCATTATCAATTTCTAACTCCAACTGTTTACATAACTCCACTATCTTGTTACTAATATCCGAAATAACTTCATTTTCATTAACTCCTTTAAAACTGTATGTCCGCTCAGGCATGCGCTTCCACAAGAATCCAGTCTCATCCACATTGAATATTTGCTCAGGAAAATAATTCCCTTCCACAATCACTTCATCTAACTCCTCCTTAAGAGCTTCGGCAGCACCAACATCGGCACTAGCTGCCTCTCCACTCACCTTAACATTGTGAGTTTATTAAATCTATCAAACCACCCATGACTTCCTGTAAAGGTTTGATCACATTCATCTCCTGCCTGCTCCTTCAGGCTTTGGAACAGGCTTCTTGCTTTAGCCTGTATGGTTAGAAGGCTTAAGGGTACACGCTTCTGTATCTGGTCTTCTATCCATATCACCAATAATTTTTCCATATTGTGAATAGGACCTTGTCTTTTCTTTGATATTATAGTTCCCTTTATAGGTGTTGTTCCTTTCACTACATCACGAATACGTTCCTTGTCCTTCAGAATAGTGGATATAGTCGAGTGTGAGAAACCTAGGTCGTGTGAGATTGTTGCTACTGTTTTTCCATTCCCATGCTGTGTTATTATCTTCATTTTCATCTCAAAAGTAATTGCCTGTCTCCTTTTCTTTGGAACACCACCAGCACTCTCACTTTTATGCTTTCCAGTCATTATAAAGTCAATTAAATACGATAATAACGAAAGTTCACAGCACGATCAGTATAAGATACGATAGCCAAACACCAACTAAGCGCTCCACTGAGTGAGTGTACCCATGAGGCGACCCGAGACGCCCATGACTGTGTGTGTGTGTGTGTGTATATATATATATATATATATATATATATATATATATATATATATATATATATATATATATATATATATATATATATATATATATATATATATATATATATCTATATCTATATCTATATCTATATCTATATCTATATATATATATATATATATATATATATATATATATATATATATATATATATATATATATATATATATCGGCGTTAATCTAACTCAACGCTCCAGAAGGTCGTTCGTTAACCGAAACCATTGTTTCAATGGGTTTTTGGGTAATTGGTTCCAGCTCACCGAAAATTTCCTAAATTCAACAAAAATGGTAGAAAAGTTCACTTACTTTGAGGTGTGTATGTAGAAGGCTCCTGGATGATGATGATGATGATGGGATTTAGAATGGGGGTGGAGGAGAAGGAAGAAGAGAAGGCATTGGGGTGGAAGAGAAGTCACCCCATGGTGCCATTTCACCCATAAAATTTTAGCTCTCTGGTTTAATTCAAGATTATTTTCTTTAAATCAACGCTGCACTGCATTATATATTGTCAATATATAAAATATATTTCAAAATGACCAATAATTTGCTTGGAAACACAGAAAAAAAGCGTTTAGTTGAAGAGAGTCTCAAGCAAGATGTTACCTCCAGTGAAAACAGAGAGAGACTGACGCCTGTTTGCTGTGTTAAGAGGCTGGATGCCGCGCATTAAACTAGTCACTTTACCTTCAATTTTGTTCAATAATTGTTAAAATGACTAAAAAATTGAATATTAAACTTTTAAAATTATTGAATAGTATAAACTTCTTGATATTTACAAAAATAGTAAGGAATTTAAGCCCTAGAACCGATTAATGTATTGGCGGACTGATACTAAAGCTGGTTGCCCTGTCAGTGCAAGCGAAAACATGTTGAGGTCGGTTCGTAAGAAGTTCGTTAAGCGAATTTTTTTTCGTTAACCGAATTGAAGATCCTTATGGAAGGCAGTTCGTTAATCGAAATTACGTTAACCGAGGTGTTCGTTAAACGAGGGGTCACTGTATATATATATATATATATATATATATATATATATATATATATATATATATATATATATATATATATATATATATATATATATATATATATATATATATATATACATATATATATATACACACACAGTTGTACCCCACTTAACGCGGTCAATTGAACCCAGAGGGTCCCGCGTTAAGTGAAAACCGCGTTAAGTGAATAACAGAACATATGGGATTAATTCCAATAGAACCCAGCCCGACCCCCAAACTCCACTTTTTGACGACAAATAACTATGTTGTAGTAAAAATAACATCTTAATTTTATGATGGTACATGCACACAATTAATACTTAAGAGAAATAGAGAAATACAGTCGCCAAGTTAATGTCCATTCAAATAATGGACTCAACTCCCTCCCCCTCTTCTCACACTACACTCACTGGCTCTTCCCTCTGAGAAATTTTTTGGGGAAAACCAGGTATAGTAATAAATAATTCCTCAAACTAAAGTTAGGATAATATAATTGACATTGCTGGATTCCTTGTAAGACCAGGAATATTTTGAATATAAATGTCATATATTTTTCACAAAAGATAACATATTTACTCAGAATAAACTTTACATCTAAAATTTGTATGTCTAATGCAAAATCTATGATGTTTATATTCAAAATGATCAGCAAATTGTAAGAATTCCAGCAATGTAAATTATATTCTGGCCGGATAATTTGTATGAATTTTATGAGCTAAAACAAATATCTTCAGTTAATAAAAAAAAAAAAATATTCTTCGACACTATCTGTCAATCAAAGTACCCCACCTTGCCTTCCCCCCCTCTTCCAACCGCGTGGTCAGTCCCAACCCTCCCCCCACCCCCCACCAATCCTCCATTCAAGAGTTTTTAACATTTAGTATTAAATAATACCTCAGATTAAAGTTAGGATAATATAATTGACATTGCTGGATTCCTTGTAAGACCAGGAATATTTTGAATATAAATGTCATATATTTTGGACAAAAGATAACATAATTACCAAGAGAACAATTTTTATCTAAAAATTGTA
Organism: Homarus americanus; assembly: GCF_018991925.1. Taxonomy (NCBI): domain Eukaryota; kingdom Metazoa; phylum Arthropoda; class Malacostraca; order Decapoda; family Nephropidae; genus Homarus; species Homarus americanus. The sequence continues at coordinate 1,741 of NW_024740832.1, read as the reverse complement.
TGTTTAATGCAAAATATATATTGTTTATATTCAAAATGATCACCAAATTATAAGAATTCCAGCAATGTAAATTATATTCTGACCGGGTAATTTGTATGAATTTTATGAGCTAAAACAAATATCTTCAGTTAATAAAAAAAAAAATAATTCTTCACGGGGTAACAGATGGTCGGTCGGTCGTCCCTCCCTCCCTCCCCCCCACCTCCCACCCCCCACCAACCGTCCCAAGGAGATGTGTGGGATAACCACTAAATTTTAATAAATAATACCTCAAACTAAAGTTAGGATAATATAATTGACATTGCTGGATTCCTTGTAAGACCATGAATATTTTGAATATAAATGTCATATATTTTGGACAAAAGATAACATAATTACCTAGAGAACAATTTTTATCTAAAAATTGTATGTTTAATGCAAAATATATGTTGTTTATATTCAAAATGATCACCAAATTATAAGAATTCCAGCAATGTAAATTATATTCTGGCTGGGTAATTTGTATGAATTTTATGAGCTAAAACAGGCAGTCAGGCAGGGTGGCGGGTGGGGGGTGGTGCGAATCTAAAAATAGCTCTCGAGCCGACACTCACCACGTATATGATGAAAAATGCCGCGTTAAGTGAAAGTTCAGCTTTGGCAAGGCACCGCGTATATGCGAAAACGCGTTAAGTGAAAGCGCGTTAAGCGGGGTAATACTGTATATATATATATATTATATATATATATATATATATATATATATATATATATATATATATATATATATATATATATATATATATATATATATATATATATATATATATATATATATATATATATATATATATATATATATATATATATATATATATATATATATATATATATACACACACACACATAAATTCCCCACTTAACGTCAATAGAACCTAGAGGGTCCCGTGGTTATGAAATCCGCTGCTATGAACAACAGAACATATGGGATTAATTCCACAGAAAACCAGCCCGACTCTAAACTCCACTTTTGAAGACACATAACTATGTTGTAGTAAAAATAACATCTTAATTATATGATGGTACATGCACACAATTAATACTTAAGAGAAATAGAGAAATACAGTCGCCAAGTTAATGTCCATTCAAATAATGGACTCAACTCCCTCCCCCTCTCACACTACACTGCCGGCTCTTCCCTCTCTGAGAAATTTTTTGGGGAAAACCACTAAATTTTAATAAATAATACCTCAAACTAAAGTTAGGATAATACAATTGACATTGCTGGATTCCTTGTAAGACCAGGAATATTTTGAATATAAATGTCATATATTTTGCACAAAAGATAACATAGTTACTCAGAAAATTTTTTTATCTAAAATTTGTATGTCTAATGCAAAATATATGATGTTTATATTCAAAATGATCACCAAATTATAAGAATTCCAGCAATGGAAATTATATTCTGACCGGGTAATTTGTATGAATTTTATGAGCTAAAACAAATATCTTCAGTTAATAAAAAAAAAAAAATATTCTTCACAGGGTAACAGATGGTCGGTCGGTCAGTCCCTCCCTCCCCCCCACCCCCCACCAACCGTCCCAAGGAGATGTGTGGGAAAACCAGAATACTTAACTTTTTTGTATTAAATAATACCTCAAACTAAAGTTAGGATCATATAATTGACATTGCTGGATTCCTTGTAAGACCAGGAATATTTTGAATATAAATGTCATATATTTTGCACAAAAGATAACATAT
>NW_024740831.1:0-7789 GCF_018991925.1 Homarus americanus | reverse complement strand
TTCCCATTGGGCGTACCGCTCAGCTGGGGAGTAGGAGATTTCATATAAAGAAAGTTTGAGTGGAGAGCACACCTTTTCCTTCACATACAGTTATCTTAGACCATCTACTAGTATAATAGTTTGCACAAAAATACTCTACACTCTTTCTAGGTTATTGTTATGTTGTTTTTTTTTTTTTTGACTTCTCATCAGATTGTGCATTCAACTAATATACACTATTAGTGTGTTTATTATTATGTTTTATAGTATTATTTCGTATAATATTGGGTAACACAATTATAGTCACTAATATACACTATTAGTGTGTTTATTATTATGTTTTATAGTATTATTTCGTATAATATTGGGTAACACAATTATAGTCACTAGTATAGTTTATTATTGGGGTTTATAGCAGTTTGTGGTCTAATAGTATCATGCTTTATGGGTGGTGTTCTATGTAGTGATGATTAGGCAATAAAATATGCTTTGGGTGTTTATAGCAGTTTTTGTGGTCTACTAGTATCATGCTTTATGGGTGGTGTTCTATGTAGTGATGATTAGGCCATAAAATATGCTTTTGGTTTATTGCTAACAAAATATACTTTGCTCTACCGCTGTCGTGCAAAACATGGTGAAACTTACATACACCGTTAATAAAGTATTCATGGAAGAAGAAGAAGAAGAAGAAGAAGAAGAAGAAGAAGAAGAAGAAAAAGAAGAAGAAGTACGAGGAAGAATTGTGGAGGGAATGAACAGTGAGACAATGTAAAGCCTCCGGGATGGCGGCAGCGTTTCTGTTATTAATATATAATAAGACAATAGGAAAATATGTTGTTGTCTCTACCTGTATTATTACCTTTGCGATAGCATGGTTCAATTTTGGGAGGACAGAGGAAGGAGCAGGAGGTTAGGAAGGGAGAGATAGTGTCTGTGATCCTCGGGTCACCACTCCTCGGATTGTGTCAGTTCAAGTTTAGAAGCTCCAACAACTTTCCCTGAATACGAATTCACAACCTTTCGATTTACAACAGGTACCTACTTACTGCTACAGTAGGTGAACAGGGACCAAGGGGGCTAGGAATAGTGTCCAAACAACTTGCTCCTGCCTGCCTGTGTGATGTAGTCGTGGCCACAATTAGGTTAGGATACAGACACATCTGGCAAGTTAGTAACGCTGTACCCATACCGGAACACTCAGCATGTAAACTTTGTGATACACCTTTAAAGCACTATATTATTGAATGTGACACTGTCAAAGACTTCAGGCCACCTCACTTATTGTATCTTGAACTATGTCATTACTTCATTGAGGACATTACATTCTTGCTGTTTATCCCAAATTGGCTAGCTAGCTAGCCCACACTGATTAGTCTACAATTACACTATGACTCCAATGTATGCTGCTGGTAAATGTGTACTGTCAATGAACCAGAGTGAAAATAAGGTCGCCTCCCTTGCTGCTGCTGCTAAAGCTGCTGCTGCTTCTTGCGCCCTTCTAAGTCCCGTTTAAGTCCCCCACCCCAGGCCCCCGCAGTACCCCTTCACATCTACACCATTCAAAAACATTTACACTCAATTTGCACAGAGTGTTATCCTGCAAAACGTTGATGTCGTATATTTCTCTCTTTAAGTGATATCCTGTGGCTCCGAAAGGAGCCTGTTTGGTTAGGTTGTCTTGTGTGAACGAACCTTGGGTTCTTATTTCTTCTCTGTCTTCTTGGGGAGGAGCACAGCTTGGATGGTAGGAAGGACACCCCCTTGGGCAATGGTGACTCCAGACAGGAGCTTGTTCAGCTCCTCGTCATTGCGAATGGCAAGCTGAAGATGACGCGGGATAATGCGGGTCTTCTTGTTGTCGCGGGCGGCGTTACCGGCCAGCTCGAGCACTTCTGCTGCCAGGTACTCCATGACGGCTGCAAGGTACACAGGTGCACCTGCACCAACACGCTCAGCATAGTTGCCTTTACGCAAGAGACGGTGGATCCTACCCACGGGGAACTGGAGTCCGGCCCTGCTAGAACGGGACTTTGACTTGCCCTTCACCTTGCCTCCCTTGCCGCGTCCTGACATGTTGCTGCTGCTGCTTTTCGTGATAGGAGTTAAATTTCCGCCCGCCACCTTGGTCTTTTATAACAAGCTCAGGATCAGGCCAGGTGGCCGTCTCGCGGACCCAACCAATGTAAGAGAGCCGTAGCTGCAGCCAGTCTGATCCTGGGCGGCCCGCTCGGTATATAAGGAAAAGTTAGTCGGGCCAGTTTTCAATTCTCTCGCTCCGCGCCACGAGTAACTGTGCCGCCATGCCTCCCAAAACTTCCGGAAAGGCTGCCAAGAAGGCTGGAAAGGCCCAGAAGGCCATTGCCAAGGGTGACAAGAAGAAGAAGCGCAGGAGGAAGGAAAGCTACAGCATCTACATCTACAAGGTACTGAAGCAAGTGCACCCCGACCCAGGAGTCTCCTCCAAAGCTATGTCCATCATGAACTCTTTCGTGAACGACATCTTCGAGCGCATCGCTGCCGAGGCTTCCCGCCTGGCGCACTACAACAAACGCTCCACCATTACAAGTCGGGAAATCCAGACAGCTGTCCGACTCTTGCTGCCCGGTGAACTGGCCAAGCATGCCGTGTCTGAGGGCACCAAGGCTGTCACCAAGTACACCTCTTCCAAGTAAGAGGTTGCTTGTGCACAACAAACACGCCATCCCACTACTACAACTTAATCGGCTCCATCGGAGCCACAGTTACATGTTAAAGAGACAGTTACCGACAGTGATATATTGAGAGGGAAATAAAAAAAAAAAAAAATTATAATAATCTGCATTCTCTATTGGCGTAGAAACCGGACTAAATCGAAACATAATAAATAAATAAATAAATTCTGCGTGGAGTACTTTTACACCCACTGCAAAGTGACATACATGGAGTGTGTTTGGGCTTCATTTCATGTTTGCAGCACGCCTATTTCATGTAAACAATTTATTTTATTTTATTGTATTTTATTGTATTTTCTTTTATTTTATTTATTTATTTACTTACTTATTCTTTATATATTTATTTGTTACTAGCTCTTGTTTGTTGCACCCACCCACCTCCCGAATTGTTGACCTACTATACATTCGTGCCTGCACGAATGTTACCAACTTACCGTTAGGCGATTTGGGTAACCGAAATTAACGCTCTCCTACCACCAACCATTTCGATTGTCATGAAAATTATCTTCAGAACAGTTCTTTGGCCCTGAGAAGGGCCGAGTTATAGATGTCTGGTAGGTTTTGTTGTGCTTTTTCTTTTTCCCCAAGGAAGAGGACTTAAGCACGCTCTCCGCGGATGCGCCGGGCCAGCTGGATGTCCTTGGGCATGATGGTAACGCGCTTGGCGTGAATGGCACACAGGTTGGTGTCCTCGAAAAGACCCACCAGGTAAGCCTCAGAGGCTTCCTGCAGAGCCATGACGGCAGACGGCTGGAAGCGCAGGTCAGTCTTGAAATCCTGGGCGATCTCACGCACCAGGCGCTGGAAGGGCAGCTTCCTGATGAGTAGCTCTGTGCTCTTCTGGTAACGACGGATCTCACGAAGGGCGACGGTTCCGGGCCTGTAACGATGGGGCTTCTTGACACCACCGGTGGCTGGGGCGGACTTGCGAGCTGCCTTGGTGGCAAGCTGCTTCCGTGGAGCCTTGCCTCCAGTGGACTTGCGGGCAGTCTGTTTAGTACGGGCCATCTCGACGACGAAATAGTCAATACGGGCGGCCCGGTTTGTTGTTGTTGTATAGATTGTCGGACCGTAGTCCGACACGGGCCTTTGCCTATAGGCGGCCCGTTTGGTGGTTCCGGCTGGAGCTCCAGGAGCAGCCAGACCGGATTGGGATGGAGGTGGTCCCACCTGCAGATTGGAGGGATACTGCAGGTTGCAAGTGTGAGCGGACCCCCGATCAGTGGACGCTTACCACCGGCCCCCACTCTTGGACGTGGTCAGCCTCGGAGTGGCGCGCCCCCGAACTGGGGTCCGCACTTGCTGGGAGAGGATGCTTTCTAAGCTATCTGGGTGGTGGGTATCGTGTGATGACCCGGAGTAGGTGGTGAATGTGGTCTGTGTGGGCCTTTCGGGTTAGAGTGGCCGCTGGTGTTGTGTGTGTTTCTTGGGAGATTTGAGTTCTGTCTCGGAGGCTTTGTGTGACCTCGCAATCGAGGAGATAGTGTTCAAGTGGGTTGGCTGCTGGCTCCTGACAGTAGGTGCATTCCATGACGTCGTTTCCGATCATCTGCCAGGAACACTTGTACCCTAGTCGTAGTCGGTGAAGGCTGACTTGGGTTTGTCTTGGAGTTTTCTTGTCTGCGAAAGGTGGTTCCCCTTTTGTGGCCGCCAGGTACCATTTGGCTGATTGGGAACCAGCGTTGAGTGCGTGAAGGAAGCTCTTTTTGATGTGGAGCTTGGTAGTCTTTCTGAGGTGATTCTTGATCTGTTGCACACTTGCTGGAACTTGGATGTGTACGCTACTGGAACGTGTAGCTGCCTTGGCTGCTTCGTCTGCCACGTCGTTTCCTCCGATCCCTACATGACTGGGAATCCAGTGTAAGACGACTCGTCGGTGTTGGCTTTGGAATTCCTGTAGCTGTGCGAGGATCGAGGTGATGATGTGGACGTTGTCTCTTGGTTGACTGTGTTGCAGCGCCTGCATGGCCGATTTCGAGTCCGTGTGAATTATGACGGACTTGTTGTGTTGTGTTGCAGCGTGTTGTAGGGCCTTTGAGATTGCTACCAGTTCTGTTTGTAGGGTGGAGCAGTCGTTGGAAAGTCTCCATTTGAGGGTCTGACCTTGGGTGTAGAAGGCCGCTCCGGATCTGTGATGTTTTGGGTCCACCGAGCCGTCTGTGAAGTATGATGCTGCATCGGCCGGTGTCTCGGTGGCTATGGCTTGGAGAGATATTTTTTTGAGGTCCTCCTTCTGGAGGTTGGCTTTACTGTCGCCGAGGTCGGTGAATTTGAGTGTGGCTGGTGGAGGGCTCCATGGTGGAGGAACAGTGTAACCATTGTCTCGTGTGTCTTGGTTGTTCTTGACGAGTGTTTCTGCTTGCAGGTGTCGGATGACCTCGCTTGCCTCGTGCGACCAGGTGGCCCCTCGCACTCTGTGGTCGAGGTGGAGGGAGGCACTGATTCGAATCTTGGCAACTGTGGGCTTGTCTGCTCTACAGATTTTGGCGAGGAGACCGGCTGTCACCTGCTTGACTCGTACTGCCAGGGTGGTAGCTCGGTTTCCATTTGCAGATTGCAAATTCTGGTCCACATGGGTGCTCCGAGCATGGTCCTGAGAGCATTGTTTTGAATGACTTCTAGCTTAGCTATTTGGTCTTCTCTCAGTCCAATGAGTGCTGGAGCACTGTAATCTACCAGCGATCTGATGGCGGCTGTGTAGTAGGCTTTGAGCACATGAAGGTTTGCTCCTGCGGATTTGCTGGTGAGAGACCTCATTATATTGTGTCTGCTCTTCGTCCTGTGCCTGAGATACTCGAGTTGCGGCTTGAAGGTGAGTTTCTGGTCAAACCAGATGCCAAGACACTGGTGGGCGTTGGTCCAGACTACCGGCGTGTTTTGTATGGAGAGCGTCTTGTCTGGTGTGTCTGTGCAGATGGCCATCGCTTTCGACTTGGCTGGATTTATCTTGAGTCCAAGTCTGTTGCACTCCTCTTCTATAAGTTGGAGTGCGTGTTGCGTGTTGGCAAGTCTGTTCGATCCTCTTACTATAAGCTGTAAGTCGTCTGCATAGCATAGGAGCTTGGCTGTTTGTCTGAAGGGAAGTTTGACTAGATTTTCCATCAGGACATTGAACAGCATTGAACTGAGGATGCCTCCTTGTGGGGTTCCGTTTTCATGGACCCTGTAGCTTGAGGTTGCTCCCTGAAAGCGTACTCGTGCTTCTCTCTGTGTGAGGTAGTTCTGGATCCACCCCAGCAACCTTCCTTTGACGCCTTTTTTAGCGAGCGTAGTTGTAATGGCCAAAGGATTTGCTAGTTCGAAGGCTTTCTCCAGGTCGAGGAAGACCACCAGAGCTGGTTTGTTGTCCACTGTGCTGAGTATCTCGGCGATGTTGTTGCCTGTGCCGGTGTTCTCGGTGTAAGCAAAGATGTGAGGGTGTGGGCTGCCTACTTTCCACTTGAGTCGGTTGAGAGCCATTCTTTCTCCGGTCTTGGCTATGCAGCTGAGAAGGGAGATGGGCCTCGGCTTGTCTGGTTCTCTGGGCTTCGGAATGGGCTGTATATCTGCCTTCTTCCATTCCGGTGGGAGTCTTTGTGCTGTCCACGAAGCATTGATGGCTTGCAGCAGAGCCTCGTGTCCGGCTGTACCGGCATGAGAAAGCATGGAGTAGGTTATCCTGTCGGCCCCTGGAGCTGTATCCTTGCTTCGTTTTAGCGACTTCTGGAGTTCTTGCTGGTTGAATGGTCTGTCAGTGTCATCTTCACTGTTGCAGGCCTCTTCGATCATCTGGAGTCTGACCTGTCGCAGACGCCGTTGTGTCTCCTCCGCCTGTCTCGGGAGGTTCTTCGTTGCTGCTCGGTCAGAGAACAGTTTTGCAAGTCTCTCGGCTTCCTCTTCTGGGTTGGGATGAGTTGGTGGTGGTGGTGTTGCCTTCCCAGATGCCCTTCGGATCTGGGCCCACATCTTGCCAAGGGTGGTGTGCTCGTTCAGTTCGGAGCACCACTTGAGCCAGCTTACGTTTTTAATTTCTTCCTTCTCTTCCCTGGTATCCTTGACTATGACTTGCAGGAGATGTCTGTTTGTTGCCGTGGGATGTCTCCTGTAGTTTCTTCGGGCCATGTTCACTCTGTGGTTGAGTTCTTTCACCCTGGGACAGTAGTACCAGTAATCATTGTATGTTCACTCTGTGGTTGAGTTCTTTCACCCTGGGACAGTAGTACCAGTAATCATTGTACTGTCTTGATGTGGGTTTTGTTTTTGGGATAGCCTCTTCTGCCGCTAGGTGAAACGCCTCGACCAATTGGTGGTGGAGGGTTGTCTCCTCCGCGGGTGCTGCGCCGGCCGGCTGTGATTTTTCGCGCCACTTAGCCAGGTGTTTCTTGAAGAGTCCCCAGTCTGCCTTTTGAGTGTTGTATCTCCATCTCGGGGGGGGTGGAGTGGGGAGTTTGTTCACCTTCAGCGTTGTTAGGGTGTGCATGGTGGGGCAGGTTGGATCTGTGGGCTCTCCAGTGTTCAGGAGGCAGATCTCGGGTGTATCTTGAAAGGTGGTGTATAGGTGTAGGCCGTCTTCATTTGTGGGGCTTGCCGAGCTTAGGAAGGGATGATGTGCGTTGAAATCCCCTCCTATGAGTGTGGCGTGGTCAGCGGCTGAAGCAAATAATTGAGTAACCGCCAGTGAGCCCCTTGGGTTCTTGTAGATGTTGTGAACAGTTAATTCCCGTTCTTGGAGGGTTACTTTGACGGCCTGTGTCTCGATGTTTTCCCCACATGGAAATTGCTGCGTGACATCGGCGGAGGGTATGCTTGACTTGACCAAGATCATACATCCTCTTGTTGACGCCTGAGTGAAATGCCTCCTGTATGTCTTGTAACCGCTGAATTTGAAACAATGGTGTTCTTGTAGAAGTGTTTCTTGTAGGAGTATGATGTCAAGCTTGTCCTTGGCTGCTGCTTCTTGTAGGAGGTGTTTCTTGTTTTTGATGCCCTGAGCATTCCATGTAAGGATGTTCAGGGTGCTGATGTTTTCCACCACTGTTTCATCGGGGACTTCTGGTGGTCCTCGATGGAGATGTCCAAGCTCGATTCCAACTGGATCAGGTTCATATCTTCGTGTTCTG
>NW_024740830.1:0-9383 GCF_018991925.1 Homarus americanus | reverse complement strand
ATGATACTATTGGTGGACTGACACTATTGGTAGACTGACACTATTGGTAAGACTAACACTAGTAAACTGACACTATTAGTAAGACTGACAGTTTTGGTAAGAGTGACACTATTGGTAGACTGACACTATTGGTAGACTGACACTTGGAGTAAGACTGACACTATTGGTAAGACTGATACTATTAGTAGACTGACACTATTGGTAGACTGACACTATTGGTAGACTGACACTATTGGTAAGAATGATACTATTGGTAGACTGACACTATTGGTAGACTGACACTATTGGTAAGACTAACACTAGTAAACTGACACTATTAGTAAGACTGACAGTTTTGGTAAGACTGACACTATTGGTAGACTGACACTATTGGTAGACTGACACTTGTAGTAAGACTGACACTATTGGTAAGACTGATACTATTAGTAGACTGACACTATTGGTAGACTGACACTATTGGTAGACTGACCCTATTGGTAAGACTGACACTATTGGTAGACTGACACTATTGGTAGACTGACACTATTGGTAGACTGACACTATTGGTAGACTGAGACTATTGGTAAGACTGACACTATTGGTAGACTGACACTATTGGTAAGACTGACACTATTGGTAAGACTGACATTATTGGTAGACTGACACTGGCTGGCAGGTAGAGTGACACTATTGGTAGATTGACACTATTGGTAGACTGACACTATTGCTAGACTGATACTATTGCCAGACTGATAGTATTGGTAAGACTGACACTATTGGTAAGACTGACACTATTGGTAAGACTGACACTATTGGTAGACTGATACTATTGGTAGACTGACTCTATTGCTAGACTGATACTATTGCTAGACTGATACTATTGGTAAGACTGACACTATTGGTAAGACTGACACTATTGGTAAGACTGACACTATTGGTAGACTGACACTATTGGTAGACTGACACTATTAGTAAGACTATTGGTAGACTGATACTATTGGTAGACTGACTCTATTGCTAGACTGATACTATTGCTAGACTGATACTATTGGTAAGACTGACACTATTGGTAAGACTGACATTATTGGTAAGACTGACACTATTGGTAGACTGACACTATTGGTAGACTGACACTATAGGCAGACTGACACTATTGGTAGACTGACACTATTAGTAGACTGATACTATTGGTAAGACTGACACTATTGGTAGACTGATACTATTGGTAGACTGATACTATTGGTAGACTGATACTATTGGTAAGACTGACACTATTGGTAGACTGATACTATTGGTAGACTGATACTATTGGTAAGACTGACACTATTGGTAGACTGACACTATTGGTAGTCTGACACTATTAGTAAGACTGACACTATTGGTAGACTGACACTATTGGTAGACTGACACTATTAGTAAGACTGACACTATTGGTAGACTGACACTAATGGTAAGACTGACACTATTAGTAAGACTGACACTATTAGTAAGACTGACACTATAAGCAAGACAAACAGCCAAATTATACAACAGTCGAAAGTCTACCAGAGAAATGAGGCAGTAAAGACTTATTTACACGCTCGTAAACCTTAGAGTAAGAGGGACACACACACAGGCACCACCAAACACAGAAAGTGGTGACCAGCAATGGGAGGGATAGGGTGGGAGATGGTGGTGATTGGGTGGGGGATGGGATGAGGAATGGTGGTGATGGGGCTGGGGATGGTGGTGATGGGGCGGGGGATGGTGGTAATGGGGAAATGTGGTTGTAGAGGGGGAGTAGTGAAGAGTGAAAGTGATCGTTAGAGACTGTGGTAGTTGCGATGGTGTAGGGGCTGTAATGGTGGTATAATGTATATATATATATATATATATATATATATATATATATATATATATATATATATATGCTGATAACCACAAGGAAAGAAAACACGAAGTTCCCAAGCGCTTTCGTGTAATTCACATCTTCAGGGGTGAGTACAGACTGAGAGAAACAAATCAAGGTGTATATATACAGAGGAGGGTGACCAGGTCCACAATGGTCAGGTATTAGGTAATGACCCTACTAATCTTTAAATAGCACACAACGGTTGGTGGTCAGGTCAGATGGTCAAGTGACCCGGCCTTCTCACCTGATCACAAATCTTCTTAATTACAAAATTGTCCAGCTTGTACATGCCGTTACTCAAATTCATGTTGAATGCTTCGGTATGTTTAATAAGACTAGATTCTATGATGTTCCTACTGTCAATTGAATTACATGGTAATATTGAGGAGGCATTATCCCAGTCAATGCAATGCTTGTTATCCCTCAAATGAACAAACAGAGCATTGGATTCCTGGCCTGTCCTAACACTGTATTTGTGTTGTTTAATTCTAGTTGCAAGATCTTTACCTGTCTGGCCTAAGTAAAACATATTACCGACCTAATACCTGACCATTGTGGACCTGGTCTCACCTCTGTATATATACACCTTGATTTGTATTACTCTCTCTAGTCTGTACTCACCCCTGAAGATGTGAATTACACGAAAGCGCTTGGGAACTTCGTGTTTTCTTCTTTCCTTGTGGTTATCAGCATATACCTAGATCACGCGCACCTACAGTGATTTACTTTATATATATATATATATATATATATATATATATATATATATATATATATATATATATATATATATATATATATATATATATATATATATATATATATATATATATATATATATATAATCCTGACTGATAATTCTGAAAGTTAGATAATTTGTTTTCGAGCTTGTGCACACTTTCGCAGAAACACAAATGTATGTGTGTACATTATTCCGCATGCGTGCCTCTTGTGGTCTTTAGGCAAACATACAAGTTACACAAAACGTGTTTCATCCAAACGTCCGTCGTGACGTCACACATCTTCCAATCACCCGAGCCTCAACCTTGGTCAACAACCAATGACAGCTATCAAGAGGCAACAAGAATCTACACTGCCAATCACCAATGACGTCACACATATTTGCAGACCTTTAAACCTGACCTCACAGATGTAAACGGTTCATGTCAACCTTCAATATCATGTCAGATATCTCGGCCACTGACAGCCGTAACCTATGTGTTGTGAGACATGTCACTGACCATGTTTACCGACTCGCAAAACGACGATCAGCATCACAGTAATCAAGGCCAACCTATTACATATAGAGTACCAACACACTAATAATTCTTTTGTTAATTACAAGAGAGGTGTAATTAAATAATTTCTCCCGGACAACAGTGACATCAAACATGCCAATTAACCGGTCACCTCCCGCTCATGCCAACCGTCACACTCTACAGAACTAACTATCGTTGATCGAGGTAATCTAAGGCATTACACGGAGCCCATCACAGACTGCGGTTAAGCAACTTCAGACATAAAGAACAATTTCCTTCCTCAGCGGGTCAACGGAGGTGAAACAATGGGTCTATTAAGCCCCGCCATTGAAGAGGGAGGGGTTGAAGAGCTGCCATTACAACCACTGCAAATAACTACATGAATACGAGGAAAAATGGGACAAAAACGAGGGGGAAATGGGCTAGTCTGTGGTCTGAATGTGTAATTATGTCTGTGTGTTCCCCGCAGCGAGCGATTCAGGGGCCTCTCTACCCCCTACCTGCCGGGTGCAGTGAGGAAGTCTTAGTACAGGCGGCTCCTGGGGTGAGTTGAGGGAAACACGAAGTTCATTGTCGGGAATGTTGTAGTATGTGGGGAAAGTGTTTTATTTTATGACGAGTGTGTGAGGGAAGGGAAAATGAAAGAGAAAGATGGTTGATATCGATGCATCACTGAGATTGAGTAACAGATGTAGAAACTGCCAGACATACGAAGATGAGTGAAAGTGTGAGAGATGTACAAAAAGACAGACAAATGACAGACAGGCAGACAGACAGACAGAGAAATGTAAAATATCGTCGTCTTTTACTGGGCCTGGAAGCACCACAGCAAAGCATAAAAACAGAGACTCATCGTCTTCCGGCATGACTCCTTTACTGGTGGTGTTCCGACAGAAAATAAACACTCCTTAACCCAACCTATTTGTCTTTCAATTTTCTTTACCTCTATGGCTTTAATTATTAAGATAATCAACGTTCTTTACCTATACTAACCTCTCTCTTGTTAATGGGGTCCAAGAACGATCTCAATTCCACAACAAACACTGGGACAAGATTCTACACATACTAGCGGGCATTGGTCAAGAGACAGATGGTATAAATGATCTCTGATGTTCATAAGATTTTGTTTTTCCATTGTGTTCTTTTATGTTTGAGTGAGTCTAAAATAGTCTTATCATCAAGTACCATCATACATTAACACACATACACATACATGTGCGCACACCTACATACGCAAACGCACTAACACAATTAAACACACACATACACACATTCATCGAACCAGCTACAGTCAACCTATATATTTTATCCAGAAATTGGCGTTCCAGGGTAAATCGACAGAGGACCGCCTAGTCTGGTGATCTAAATATTGCGTGATGCAAGACACACCGGCGAGCACACTCACGGCCACCGACACAGCAAACTTCCCTCTTCCCATGTTTAAGTTGAGCCCAGATTCTCAAAGGTTCGTTAGCTGAATTATGTTGTAAATGGAGATGTAAGAACCCGACTCACTGGCTCCATTGCTCTTCCATGGCGAGTACACTGTAACCAAATAACTTCTCTTATTACCATTTATTGAGACATTTAGCGTATATAGGTTAGGTTAGGTTAGGTCAGGTCAGGGTCAGGTCAGGTCAGGTCAGGTTGCTGGACATTGGTAGCAAATACAGGAATCAATTTTGTCTTCAATAGAGTTAATAACGAGGTGGAAACTCCGACAGTTACAGTACACACAGACTACAGCTGAAGGTTGCTAAGGGTGGTCGAGCCCTGGCCTTTCACCACTGTGACTTGGGTTCAATACTTTCTTGGGTCGGATGTGAAAAGGGTGTTAACCAGTATACCCTTACCAAACATGACAGGTTTTCTCCAGGTACTCCGATTTCACCCTGTACTAACTAGCACTGGATCTATATGGGATGCCCTCATATGACCTTGAAGAAGACCAGTTAGTCATAATTGATGAGAGCTATACAGTATATATAAAAAAGCTGTTTCCGATCAAAATTACAAATGGATGCCAATTCTTTAGAGACAGGAGAAGAGCTTGAGGTCTTTTGATAGGGCAAGAGAGGATTGGTTTAAATTGTTACGTCAATATATCCCTCGAGGACTCACTACCGCCTGTCTCTGGAGGCTTTGTTAGGTAAGACTACAAAATAAACTGTGTATACGAAATGTAATTTAATCCCAACACACAACACACGCACCGCTTCCCCCCAGGTTGACTACACACGCATAATCCTCATTAATCTACCTTTTTCGCACTGACTTATAAAAAAACATAATTTCATTTGTGAAAGTGAAGGGAAACTGGACAAAAGCTAACGGAGAAAAATCAAATAACGAAGCATAAACTATTTCACACATCAGAGCATCTTGTAGACGACGACCTGTGTGAACGAGGTGAAAGTGTTCAAACGAGCCCTTAACTGGGGTCATGGAACGGGTCTGTACCAACGAGTGTAATGAATAATCTAACACAGCCATAGTTTGTTTACACTCCCCGGTGATGGATTCCTTCTTATCTATAATTCACGATTTCTCTTCATATATTTTTACCAGTGTATTCAACCGTGTATTAATAAATCTCCAATCCTACAGAAATAAGTCTACGTACTACAGCTTTGGCGATATACAATATACAAAGGATGTTTAACATTTGAGTCGGTGGTTGAATCCCTCACATGGCGTCAATGTGGTCTGAATCTGTTGCATGAGCCGTATTTATGGTCTACAGTTCTTGTATTCTTCACGCTAGGGTTTTATATAATATACATAACAGCCACAACAACACACAGAAATAACCACGACATCCACACAACAATAACCACAACATATAACAATATCCATTATAACAACAACACAAAAAACCCACAACAACAATAACAACAACGAACACAAGAACAACAATAATAACAACAACAATAAACACAATAACAACAAAACACGACAACAAACACAACATATAACAATATCCATAATAACAACACAAAAAACCCACAACAACAATAACAACAACGAACACAAGAACAACAACAATAACATCAACGAACATAAGAACAACAACAATAAACACAATAACAACAAACTAACAATAACAACAAAACACGACAACAAACACAACAATAACGTCGCCAATAACCACAAACAACAATATGTACTATCACAACGCTTCTACGAGACCTCCAGTGCTCCGATATAACCTTCATAACTTAAAGAGACCTTTACCACATCCACCAGACCTCCAACCCTCACACAGCACTCAAGCCAAGACGTCAGGGGATTAAGTTGCACTCTGGCTGGGGAGAGAGTTGCCGCGTGTCCGTGAGGTGACTGCCACGTTTTTGCACTGGCTTTTCCGGGAAGTCGAGGTTGGTGTCCTTTACGTGTGTGTGTGTGTGTGACAGACAGTTCCTCATCGCGACAGGAGACGACTTGTGGTAGTGTAATGAATGGTGTATATTAGAACAAAATATATAATGTTGCTATTACCGTTTGTTTTTACTATTGATACAATTATTATTATTATTATCACAAGTGGTGGTAACAGCAGTAGTAGGGAGTCTGAGTGTCTAACCTAAATTGGCACTAATGAATCCAATATATATCCAGAAAGTCTAATTAGTTCATGAGTAAATGGATCAATAATCAAATGACAAGATAAAGAAGAAAGATAATTTGATAAGAAACGGCGATAAAAAATCGAGAAAATAATAATAATAATAATAATAATAATAATAATAATATAAGCTAATAAATAAGCTAAAATTTTACACCCTCTTAGAAGAAAAATAACCTGGTATATGCCGAAGCTATACAACGTAAACAATCTTGTTCTCAGGTAAGCTTCCCACCTGTCCTGCCTCATTAATTAACCTGGTAACCTTGATCTCTCACTCTCACGCGGGAAAGGCATCCAAGTCTCTACCTGGGTTAATCTTTAACTTGGTGACACTATAAAATGGACGGGAACCTTCAGCACACCGGCGAGAAGGATCCCTAGGAGGTAATAGCGACTTGAACTGGGGGCCTTCAAGACGCCGCCGAGAGGGTCTTCAGTTAGCCACGTTCACTCCTTAATATATGTGGAGAAAAACTTCCTCTTCAATACATCATGGTGCGTGTGTGATGATGATGATGATGATGATGATAATGATGATGATGATGTTGATGATGATGATGATGTTGATGATGATGATGATAATAATAATAATAATAATAATAATAAAAAAATTACAATAAAAATAAAAATGTAAAAATAAAAAATAAAAATCTGAAAATATAAATAATAACTCGAAATCTTGAAAAAAATTCATAAAAAACAACACCAAAACCGAATGAAAACATCGTGTGAGTGTTTGGAGGCCGAGAAGTAAACAAAACAAAACAAACATTCGACCTACTCCACAAAGATGTATAATTATTAATGGTGTGTACGTGGTTATACTCGACCTACTCCACACGTGGGCTATAATTAGCTAGTGAGGTAGGTAGTAGGTATATAGGCAGCTACCAAACAGGGAGGTACTACCGCCATATGGCATCACGAAAATTGTGACCAAGTCCCAGGTTGCTGAACTGACTTTCTGCCTCATTTACACACAATTGCAGGGTCTCAATTGTTTCTCTTAACATTGACAACATAACATACATATATATTGTTTCTCACTCTATCTTTTTTTTTTTTCTTAATGGTTCTTTATTATGATTATTGCAATTATTATTGTTATTATTATGATTATTATTGTTATTATTATTATTATTATCATTGTTATCATTATTTTATTTTTTATTTTAATTTTATTTTACTTATCTGAATTATTATTATATTATTATTATTATTATTATTATTATTATTATTATTATTATTATTATTATTATTATTATCATTATTATTATTATTACATTTTCGCACCCCAGGTCCCGGTGTGGGCCAGTGACCTGTGCCCGGGTGGTCTAATACCCGTAAAAAAAAAAAACCGCACACCACCCAGATATATGTGATATACTACACAGGGAATATAATACGTACTTAGTGGTGTGTTACTTGTACATCATTTGTAAATCAAGAGAACCATTCCCGATTATGTAATTGTATATTTTCAGCCTTCCGGCTGCCATGCTCTTTCAATAAACCGTTAATTATTATTATTATTTTTATTATTATTATTACACACACACACAGATAGGCTTTTTTGCATTCAGCTGATGAAGAATAGTTAACACAGCTTAGTTGTTGTTGTTTTATGGTCGAATCAAGCTGCCCCGGACAACCAGTTCAACAAATATACATCACTGTTGTTGCTCATTATTACATTAACTGTACATGGTGTCTTAAAATACTAAATATCATAGTCTTCATCTTCCCGAAGCAATGAGGAAGATAATGAGTCGCATAAATAGACATTAATAATCGTCTGATCCTGTCTCACTGTAGTGACGCTGCAACGTGCTTAAAATTGGCATAAATTTTATGAATAAAAAAAGACTTAAGTTTACCTTTCTTTCGCTTCATTTATGATCCTCCTTATCAATTGTATGTGCGTGTGTGTCTGTGTCTGCGTGCGCATGTACGTGTGTGCGTGTTCAGCTCACTAATCTGACCACAAACGCTGCGATTAATTATCAACCAGAGAACACGGAGGAGAGAGAGAGGGGGGGGGGGGTAACAAACTGGTATCACAATAAAAGATTACTATTATGGTTGTGTAAAATACGAAAAAAAAAGTCAAACGATATACGTTCTTTTCATATTAAGACCTGCATAAACTGCAGTAAAAATGAATTTGCAACCGTAAGCAATTTCTTTTGAAAAGAAAAGTTAAAAAACAAAAGAGTTCCCAAAATAAACATAAACGGTAATGAAACAAATACTCATGATGGTAAAAAATCGTGTTGTTCAACACCTTCCATAGAACAGGCAATTAAGAAAAATATATCATGTGAAATAAATAAACATGAAGGGGTTATTTCAATCAAAACAAGCGAGAGGAAAATAATGGTGGTGACAAGAGGTGGTTGGCTGGGTGGTGGCGGGGATGTACGGGCACCGCGCGCCACTTGTTGTATAGAGGCGAGACCTTCCCGTCGGCACCCTGAAGCCCTCCGTGACCCAGAAACCCTCTCCCTGGCCAACTGTCCCTCAATCACTCCTCACATCTTTCCCGTCTCTCGTCGGTGTGCAAAGATCAATAAAATAAGAATATCATTATAAAAGTATATGTTCATTACCAATACAGTGTTAATAG
>NW_024740829.1:0-20684 GCF_018991925.1 Homarus americanus | reverse complement strand
CAGCTCATCCAACTGCGGATGTGTTTGTCGCTGGAGACCCAGAGAGTTTTGGAGCACACGTTGCAAGTGCCTCCCGATTCTACCTCTTCAGTGACGGATGTGCTCGACCTTTTACAGGAGCATGTTAAGGGTCGGAACAACGAGGTTTTGCGTCGCCTTGCCTTTACCAGCTGCAAGCAGGCGGAGAACGAATCCTTTGACGACTTTTTTGTACGCTTGAAGAGTTTGTCAGAGGAGATCGACGTCTGCAAGGCGCACAGCCGGGAATGTGAGGAAGCCTGGATCAAGCACGGGATCTTGGCAGGTGTCAGGCAGGAAGAGTTGGTGCAGCAACTCATCCCCCTGGACGCTTCCTCCACACTCCAGGTGGTAGTGACTGAATGTCGGTCATACGAGGCCACCAAGTCCGCCACCTCTGCCTTACGGGCCCCACCTGCTGTGAGAGCTATCTCACAATACAAGAAGGATAAGAAGGCGGCCAACAACGCGAAGGCTGCCACACGTTCTTCCACGCCTCCGCCTAGTGCTTCCTGTGGCAGCTGTGGAAAGCAGCACAGCCCCAAGACTTGCCCGGCCGCCGACGCACTGTGTCGTGGATGTGACCGTAAGGGCCACTGGTCTAACACAGACAGGTGCCCTGCACGAGGCCGCAAGTGTCAGGCCTGTGGTCGCTATGGACACTACGACAAGTGCTGCCGCCAACCCAAGCCCAAAAGCCCGAGACGAGGAGGAAAGCAGCGCACTTCCCTCGGGGTGGTTCGCACACAGCCCCCTCCAGATGGCCCACGCAGCCCCAAGCAGCAGCGGAGTCACATCAGGAGGGTGGAATCGACCACACGCCCCAGGGCTACCCCTTCCCCTACTATCCGCGTCGCCGTCACACACGGTGATGTGTCGGGTCACATCGAGGTGATACCGGACACCGGCGCCGATACTACGGTGATTGGGTTGAAGCACCTCCAGAAACTGGGCCTCACCAAACGCGGCCTGGGACCACCGCCGCAGCTGCAGTACTACAATGCGGACGGTTCCCAGATGCCGGACGCTGTGGGCTCCTTTCAAGCCGAGATCACCTACGGCGACAGGTCGTGTCACGGATGGATCGACGTGCAGCCTACTCTCGCTACACCCTTGTTGTCGTGGGAGCACTGCAAGGAGTTAGGCGTGGTGCCCAGAGACTTTCCCGAGCAGATCCCAGCTGCTCGTTACACCGCCAGCAGGGTGCGTGAGTCGACGAGCGACGCGCCTGGCGCTGCCACACAGAGCTGCCCAGAACCCGCGTCCACTCCCTCCCCGCCTCCACCCAAGTCACGGCTGCTTCCTCTTCACAGCGAGACGTCTCCTTCAGCCGCAAGGGCCTACTTCCTGAAGGAGTACTCGGATGTGCTGGTGACGAAGGAGGCCCTACGGACGCGCCACTGAAGGCTATGGCGGGTCCGCCTATGAGGATACACCTGCGGGAAGATGCACAGCCGTTTGCCATACACACTCCTCGGTTGATTCCTCTCGCCTTCAGGGATTCAGTCAAGAAGGAACTGGATTCCATGGTGGCCCAGGGTGTCATCGTACCCGTTGGTGACGACCCGTCCCCTTGGTGCCACCCTCTAGTCGCTGTGGCTAAGACTAACGGTGGAGTGCGGATTACTACCGACTTGTCTAAGCTTAACAGCCAGGTGTCCCGTCCTGCCCACCCTTCACCCACACCTTTTGCAGCTATAGGAGTGTGGATCCGAAGGTACGGCACTTCTCGACGATGGACGCCCTCTGTGGTTACTGGCAGATCCCACTGAAGAAGGAGGATCAGCCACTGACCACTTTCATCACGCCTTACGGACGCTTCCGCTACTGCCGTGGCCCTATGGGATTCGCTGCTACGGGGGACGCCTTCTGTCTCCGTGGCGACATGGCACTTCAAGGCGTGACCAACTGCGTGAAGGTAGTGGACGACGTCCTCCTTTACGATGAGGACTACCTGACGCATCTTCGCCGCATCGACGAGGTACTGACCAGGTGTAGGACGCACGGCATCACTCTGAATGCCGAGAAGTTCGTCTTGGCCGCACCTGCAGTGTCTTTCTGCAGCTACCGACTCTCAAGGGATGGCATTGCTGCGGACCTGCAGAAAGTTCGCGCCATAGCGGACTTTGCGAAACCTGCCAACCTTACGGATCTCAGGTCTTTCATGGGCCTGGTGAACCAGCTGGCAGAATTTTCCCCTGACGTCTCCGCCGCTGCCGGGCCTCTCCGCCCCCTGATGAGCCCCAAGAGGACGTTCACGTGGACCCCTGACCACGACCTCGCCTTTCATAAGGTGAAGGAGGCCCTGTCAAGTGCACCTATCCTCGCTACTTTCGACCCAGCGCTCCCCACCGTCCTCCAGACAGACGCCTCGCGCCTGTACGGGGTTGGTTACACCCTTCTCCAGGATCACGGTGGAGGAAAGTACCGGCTCGTACAGTGTGGCTCTCGCTTCCTCACCGATGCTGAGTCTCGCTACGCTACCATCGAGCTGGAGCTGCTGGCAGCGGTATGGGCCTTATCGAAGTGCAAGTTCTACTTGATTGGCCTACAGCACTTTGACCTCATCACAGACCACAGGCCCTTGGTCCCCATTCTTAACCACTATTCGCTGGACGCCATCGAGAATCCCCGCCTCCAGCGCCTGAAGGAGAAGATTTTGGCCTTCGTCTTCACTGCGGCTTGGCGCGCAGGTAAGGAGTTGTGCATCCCGGATGCCCTCTCCCGCTCCCCAGTCAGCCGCCCTACACCTGAAGACGAGATGCTCAGCACCGAGGCCGGTTTCTCCGTCAGCAACATCGTCACCTTGCAGGCCGTACAGTCCCTCGCCAGCACCCAGGCCTCAGTGTCGCCACCCGACAGCGATCTGGCCCTTGAGGAACTACGGACCGCGGCACGCGACGACCCCTCCTACACTCAGCTCTTGGAGAGTGTGAGGACTGGGTTCCCTCGCGACCGTTTTGACCTCCACAACGCCCTATGCCCGTATTGGAAGATACGTGAGGACCTCTACGCAGATGGGGACCTCGTCCTGTACGGTGCCCGTGTGGTCGTCCCTGCAGCTCTCCGTCGTCGCGTTCTGGCCCACTTACACGACAGCCATCGTGGAGCAGAGGCCACCAAGCGCCGCGCAAGGCAGGCTGTGTACTGGCCCGGCATTGACGCGGATATCGTCAATACGGTCCGTGCCTGTGAGCCGTGCCAGATCATGCAGCCCAGTCAACAGCAGGAGCCCCTCTTGTGCGACAACGAACCCACCAGGCCTTCGAGTCCGTGTCGGCTGATTTCTTCAGCACAGCTGGGAAACATTTCCTAGTTGTCGCCGACCGACTCTCTGGCTGGCCTGTGGTGGTAATCTGTGGCTCGGACACGACGTCCGCGGCCACCATTCGCCACTTCCGGCACCTCTTTCGTGATCTGGGCGTCCCCGTACGTCTGCGGACGGACGGTGGGCCACAGTTCACCAGCTGGGACTTCACAGGATTCCTGGAGCGTTGGGGAGTCCGCCACATCGTGTCAACACCCCACTACCCACAGTCAAACGGCCATGCTGAGGCTGCAGTCAAGACAGTCAAGCACCTCATCCTCAAGGTGGCCCCTTCAGGCAACATAGACTGTGAGGCGTTTGACAAAGGACTCCTGGAGTTACGTAATACTCCCACCCACACAGGACGCTCCCCTGCCCAGATCCTGTATGGTCACCCTCTCCGCTCTTGCGTTCCTGCACACGCCAAGGCCTTTGCGAAGGAGTGGCAGACCAGAGCCGAGAGCTGCGACCGCCGCGCCGCTTCACGTGCCCAGGACGCCAAGGCTCGGTATGACGACCGTGCCCGCCCTCTTCAGCCACTGGAGATTGGTGCCCTTGCCCGCGTCCAGGACCCGACGACGACACGTTGGGACAAGGTGGGCATAGTGATGGGCGTCGGCGGGTCGCGGGACTACAAGGTCAGGATGCTGAGCGGCCGTGTCTGGTGGAGGAACCGCCGCTTCCTCCGGCCAGTCCCACCCCCTGCTGCTGGCCCCCTGACCGAGGACGAGTCCCCTACATCTCACGAGGATCCGCCCCACAGTGCACCTCGACGCTCGGAGCGACTTAGGACCAAGAAGTCCGCTCAAGACAAAGACTATGAGCGTGAGGGGGGAGGGAGATGTAGGTTATGTATCTAAGCTACTGTGCCGAGTAGCAACCCTGTACATAAGCTACTGTGCCGAGTAGCATTTATATATATAATCACATGGCAACACTGCACGTGTTATGTGGCAACATTGCCCCGAGGCTGCCATATGGCAAGGCAGCTTCAGTCTGACTGTGTGAGCCGTGCATGGCACACGCGAGTCACCACTTGTTTTCTCTCATCCATAATAAACGGACTTCAGTGTTACACAGTGTTTCCCTAGCCATCACTGCATTCTTCAGGGCACACTAGTAACTTTCAGGGCATACGCGATTGATGCATGGCCAACTCATGTCTTCCCCTAATGGAGCCCCACCTATATGCTCCAACTGCCGAACACAAATAACAGTCCAACATATTCTCATTGAATGCCCTATTTATAATCGGTATCGAACAATGTGCTTCACTAACCCTACAATGTAAGATATTTTAGCAGAGACCCCAAAATTTTCGCTAAGTTCAGTTTTGACCTTTTTGAAATACTGTAATCTCCTCCAAACAATATAACACTAAATTATAGAAACACAAATATATGTTAACTAATCCCTCTGGCCAGCCCTAGGAGAGACTCAAATGGGTGTCAGTGGTCTGGTTAAACTAAATCTTGATGATGATGATGATTATCGGCGAATGTTCACTCTACAGTCGCAGGGGTGGTGGTGGAGGTTTGGGGGGGGGAGGATCCACTTGCAGTTCACTATGAATACATGAAATAGGAAGGGTTTCTTAGGCAGTTGATCCAAAAAGATTTACCAAAACGTTATGTCAGAATAATAATATTTAACCTAGGTGTTACTAATACCATTAATTTACTCTAGTATATAAAAGCCTGCATCAGTTACCACAACATAATATTACTCTGCCATTTCAGATATGCCTGCAGGACGAGCAAATTCGTCGGCAGTGATTGCTGAGCGAGACCAAATCATCGGGTTGTGGAGAACCGGGGCAACTGTGCCGAACAATGCTGTAGAAGTGGGAAGGAGCACCAAGACGATTAGGAGGTGGATCCGCCTGTGGGAAGAAGAGGGCTCAGTGGAGACGAAACCTCGAAGCGGGAGGCCACGAGTAACGTCGGCAAGGATGGATGCCATGATCGTGGCAGCTGCAACGGCATATCCAATGCAAACATCAGTGGATCATACAATAAATCTGGGCCTCAACGGCCACCACATGACGACGAGACGCCGACTTCATGAAGCCGGGACCAACTGCCATAATCCAGCTCACAAAGGGTGGCTAACACCTACTCACAAGGAGTGTCGACTTGGCTTTACATTGGAACACCTTCCACATAGAGAAGAATACTGGAGAACCATTATATTTACCAATGAAACGGTGTTCAGGTCACTGGTGAGCAGTATGTAGACATCCTGGAGCAAGTGCTAATTCCTACAGTCCGGGCTATGGCAGTTCCAGCCCCCCACACTATCAGGCTGGTTCATGACAACAGTCCCCTTCATACCAGCAACATAGTGAAGGACTACCTCCAGGATCACCCTGAAATTGAGGTCATCGACTGGCTAACACTAGGATGTGATATTAATCCGATTGAACATATTTGAGCCATGATGAAACGTGATTGGGATATTGGGGAGCAGCGAACCTGAGCAGCAATAGAGGCCACAGCTTATGACGTGTGGGAGAGTATACGTCGACGACACCGGGTGTGCCTGAAGCTGGTCGACTCCATCCCTAATCGCTTTGATGAAGTCCTGAATGCAATGGGTGGCTAGATCAAATACTAAGATGTGTGTATTTGTGTATTGTTTGGATTTTAGTATTGTTTGTAAATACAATTATTATATATTAAGTCACCTACAGTGTTATCTTAAATCCATGTCCTTGAAGATGTCTTAAACTATATAGCATGAAAATTCATAACAAACTAACTTATCAGCCACAAATTATGTATTGTGTGGTATACAATGATCTGTATGACACGTCGTGGAATGTGTTGTCTTATAACACAATATAATTATATAGTTACAATTGCTACCATCATTGAAATGCTCATGATGTTCAGCATACAATATTAACGGTAACTGAGCACACTCCAAAATATAAAGCTTGCATATTGTGGTGGGGTGTTTAAACACTGGAACTTGGAAGAATTGGAACTAGATTAAGTCTGAATACCATTTTGCAATACTGATAACTTTTTCACTCCACTCTTTTTAACATAAATATATAATTATATAATATTGCATATTATCACAAATATTTATTAAGCAAAGGATGGGTGGAATATCAACAAATATTACCATAATCTCTTTGTCGGAATAACAACAAAATTGTGACGTGGTCGCTGAGTAAAACTAGTTGATCCTTGCATATTTCACTTTTATCCTCAATATATTCCATTCTTTAAAGTATCATTGTGACCTGAGCGGCAATAAGAACCCAGGACACTGCACCTGTTCCATGAATTCGTAACCATAAAGAAACAGCTGTAAGAGAAAACGTAGTTAAAAAGGCAGCTTGAAATTATGGTGGTATAAATAATAAATAAACCTGCCTTTCATCCAGCCCCCACCTCCTCTACTCCACCTCCCCCCCCCCTCCCACACACACACTACAGTGGGCAACAACTTTTGGCAGACCATAACATTTCGCCCAGCTGTTTCGAAACTTCAGACTCAAGGCTATTCGAAACCTCACTGTGGCTGGGTAGTGGACACGACTTTTGTGCAAGATAGTACGTCTTCGGCGGTTGCCGTACCAAACAGGGTGTTATTAATTAACCCAACAAAATTAAATAGACCACGTTTTTGACGCCGATGAGAAAGAACATTCTTCCAGATGTCTTCAGAAGACGTAGGTAGCTTTCCCTCCAAGTTCTTTACACGCTTGAGGAGACCCTTTATATCGGTGTTATGAAGTGAAATGGTTTGTTGAAAGGTTCTAAAGATGGTAGACTATTGTTTCAGATCTTGCAGGGTGTGCAATGGTGCATAGCTGTTTCAATGTGGACAGCTATTGACCTCAGGTGCACTGGTATGCGCACTAGGGTGTGTCATAGGAGGGAAGATCAGCTAAAACTAATGGCCCATCACTTTTTTGGTAGATTTTAGTGTATATAAACAGAAAATAATTTCAGTTTCAATATTTTGCAACCTTTTGCTAGGTAAATTTTAGCGTGAAATTTATCGAAAATCTAACGTACAGCTGCATTAGTGCATTACAATTAAATAGTGAACATTGCTTTCTGACTTCATTCTTTAACAACCCAACTAACAATATTTTTTTTCTGTTTCAGATTCTGATGCATTTATAAGTTGATAATATTTGCGATGGCTGCTTGTCAGTCGAGGAACC
Organism: Homarus americanus; assembly: GCF_018991925.1. Lineage (NCBI taxonomy): Eukaryota > Metazoa > Arthropoda > Malacostraca > Decapoda > Nephropidae > Homarus > Homarus americanus. The sequence goes on along the minus strand of NW_024740829.1, from coordinate 13,173 downwards.
AAAAATCCAGCCATCTCAGTCACTATCTGCCCGGGAGAGAGCTCCTGAAGTCGGAGTTGCCTACATTGGAGAGATGCTGAGATACGGTGTTTTAATCAGGCAAATCAGAAAAGAACCAAAAGAACTTACACAAACAAAGACATTGCCAGTGATATGACCAAAGCTGTCTTGGCACAGTACACTCTGGCTAACGCTCAGTTCAAGCCTCCAGTCATAACAAGTCAAAAGAAGATTAGTGAGAGACTGCTAGCCAGTTGGGAAAAGGCAAGAGATATCTCTCTTGGGAGAGGAAAACTTGCAGTTAAGGACAGCTTTGCCAAGCAACTGGACCAGTTATTTGACATAATTACTTGCAAGTGCCCAATTGTTCTCTGTCCTGAGTTTGGATGCGATCGTGACTGTAAATCTGAGGCCCACATCTCCTGTATTTGCAAGCGTGAACTGAAGATTCCTGTGATCGAACTGGCATTTGTCAAAGCACAGAGAGAGAAGACTACAGCATAGGGCTCTCATGATTGCAGCCAAGATATTCCGGAGTCCAAGAGACAGGAGGCTGCCACAGAGAGACAGAAGAGGAGAAGAGTTGCCGAGGAAAAGAGACTTGGAGAAGGCCCAGGGTGAGGTAAAAAGGCCGATGATTGGAGTCAAGCTGATTCAGAGTTTAATGACTTCCCCATGGCTGATCCGAGTGCTGACCAGGAGAATGGTGACTTTGTCCCTAACCCAGAAAATAATGATCCCAAACCTTCCAGGCATAAGATTCGAAATAGGAAAGATATCCCGAGCATAGCTCTGGCCAGCATGCGACACCACACTGGTCTCAGAGAAACTGCAGAGATAAGCAACAGCTGCCTGGATTGACGGTGGTTTGATAACACCTGATGATGTTCACCTGGTGATAGATCATAACAAAGTAAGGAGAGCTCAGGAGAAACTTGTCAGTAACCTAGAAGAGGAGTTTGATAAAGGGATAAGAGAAAATGGAATCAATTGTTTGTTCTTTGATGGGAGAAGGGATGACACTAAAGTGTTCATGAAAGTTGGAGATTCTGACAAGTTGTTCCCTGCCATGGTGAAGGAGGAACACTACTCCCGCTGCAGTGAACCAGGTGGGAAGTATTTGTGGCATTTCACTCCAGAGAAAGATGACATCAGGAAACCAGCTGAGATAGTGGCAGATAACATTGTGAACTGGCTCAGAGAGAGGAACGTAGACCAGACCCTGCAGGCCATTGAGGACAGCAATCAACACGAACACAGGGTGGCAATGGGGGTCATACAGTGATAGAGCGAAGATTGGAGTGAAGCTGGTTCATTGTTTGCACCCCACACCAACGAGTTGCCACTAGACATCTGATCCAGGAGCTGATGGCAAGACTTTTCAAACAACAGATGGTCTGGTCCTCTTGGCAAGATGCTGGACTCTGCCACTGAGTTAGAAATAAATCCAGCGAAAATCATGCTGGCCTCCACTCGTTGAGCTTGCACACACTGTCATTGACGACCTGAGTACTGACCAGTACTATGGTTACATGATTTGCAGTGCCATCAAAACTGGGGTCATGCCTGATAGACTTGCTTACCTGCAGATAGGTCCAGTCTCACATTCTAGGTGGCTCACAACGGCTCTCAGGTTCTGCAGAATTTGAGTCGCTCATCATAAACTGAAAGGGAACCAGCTTCACAACCTGAGACTTATTGTCCAACTCATCATGAGTGTCTACTTGCCAAATTGGTTCAACACCAAGGTCAAGTCATCGTTCTCCGAAGGTCCGAGGCATGTTCTCTTCCAGCTTGAGCTCCGGAGGAGTCAGCCAAGGAAGGTTGTTCAGATTGTGGAGCAGACTGTGAGGAGATTCTTCCTGGCATGCCTATCCCGAGGCAGTTCTGCAGACAATGCTCAAAAAGATGAGGAGGAGGAAGAGTGGCAATAAAAAGATCTTGGATATGAGACTTTGCGAGAGGATCTGGGCATGACGAATCAGTTGGTGACGACCTTCAGGTCAGGAAGACTCCTGAAGTCAATCTAGGTGCCAAGACCACTGATCTCATAGATCTGATAACATCCAGGCTGGCAGGAGCTCTCTACCTGCAGCCTCACTCAATGTTCAAGCTCAGAGCTTCGACAACCCCATGCATGTCCCTGCCTGGCCCCTCGCACACCCAGAGTATAGAGCGCCAGGCACAGCAAGTAGCCAGCCAGCAGTCACGCACAGCCAGGAGAGGAGGGAAGGCTACATCCTAGCTCAGGTGGTCAGCAGGGAGGTGATGAGTAGAAACAGAAGCAAGAAAGACATGTTCTCTATGGTGTGCAGCAACACCGGGTCGTAGTAGTAAAACCGGTTTTGTATTTGATGATTTTGTTTTCTAAAGGAATATTAAATTTAATAAATGTGTCAAGATCATTCGTTTCACTATTCTGGATCATTTTCATCCTAATAAATTAACCTGATACATTTACTTTACTTTAAATAAGCTATTTAGTGGTGTTGGTAAAAGGCTGGGAATACTGAATTTTCATAAGATTTCAAGTTAAAATTTACATAGCAAAAAATGAAAACTTTTCAAATCTCAAGATATCACATGATTCTGCACATAGAACTACATCATTAATACCATGGGCCGATTTTTCAAACTCAAAAAAAAAAAATCGCCTGCGTATGACACACCCTAATACCCACACATGCGTAATCCTCACCCATCCCAACCCATCCCAACCCAGCCCAACCCAACCCTATCCTACCCTCAGCTTCACCACAGTGCACAAAGTCATTCTTGGTATCAGAGTGACGCATAAACACCCTGTATTGCCTAAGACACATTTGAATCGGATGGTTCGTTGACGGTTTTATTTTTTCGGTATAAACCAGTGAAGCAATTAGTTCGTGGGAACAGTGAGTCAAAATACTTCACATCAGCTTCGTTTATGACCTCCAGCTGATATTTACTTCTGTTGTCTATATCAATCACATTTTATAATGAAAACAAAAATATGGTTAGTTACTTAAAAATGAAAAAAAATCATACTTAGACACTTAAGAGTGAGGAAAAAAGATACTTAAGATACTTAAAAATGAAAACACTCTTTGATACTTAAATTAGGACAAAATAAACGGACATAAAGATTTAACTATGAGCGGTGGATATTACGACATGTACCGGCTATCAATACAGAAGCGCTATTTAGCCGTGAAGTTCTCTCAGAAACCCAACAAGACAATATGTGGTCACATAAAAATTTCAGGTTAATTTTTAACACCATCCGTCATTTTAAACCTTGGCACCTGTAGATTAAGAAAATAAATGGTGGTGTTTTTTCTGATGGGATAAAGGTCGTATTGTCCAGAGAAGTAAGAGAGGAAAAAATCACTTGAGAGGCATGACGCACAGAGTGTCTAAGGTGATAAAAGATCATATACTACCATTTGGGTTTTCAAATTAAGTTCATTACATAAAATATCAAACTCATAAACATTACAAAAGAACAGAACACCGTGAGCTCTCTACAGCTATTGTCAGCCGTCAATATGCTGATGTACAGAAGCTACACAATGTTATTGGTGACTGTAATCCCAGGAAAATGATGCTCGTATAAACTTGGTAACTGGAGCTGTAATGCCAGAAAATGCCAAATATGACAATCTATGTGCATATGAAGTTGGAAGACAAAATTATGAAAATTTTGTCAAGGAACGTATTGTTGGTCCATTGAGTATCTGGGAAAAGATGTCCAAGGTTAATCTTCTGTCGTGGAAAGCAGCTAATAAGACTTCAACCATCAAATTGCTATCACAAGTTATAGAACATAAGTAGGACATACAGTATATGCATCACAGAAGGGCAGCACTGTACATATCAAATCACCAGACACTGATGTGTTTGGCATATTAAAGCAGCCTCAACTTGGAGAAAATACAAGTACTGTATGAAAACAGGAACTGGTGAGCGACGACACATTGGGCAGAGAGCCTTACATGTTTCCATGCCTTCACAGGATCTGACTGCATTGGAAAATTTGTTGGCAAAGGAAAGAAAGCATGTTGGAGCTGTGGAGCACTTTGATGAAATCTAACACAAAAGTCCTAGATGCATTCAAGATGCTGAGTAGACCAAATGCCCTCCAGCAGACATGTATATTGGTCTAGAGGAATTTGTATTTAAGCTCTACTGTCCACGAATGACTTTCACTAAACTGTCAAAACTTAGATGGCATCTCTTCAAGAAAACGCAGGCAGAATCTGGAGAACTACCAGCGACTGCAGCAACTCTAAAGTATCATATATTGAGAGGAAGGTATCAAGCTCTTCTGTGGTCTTGTGATGCAGACAGTGAAATGATTTCACAATTAGAGCATGGCTGGAAGTTTGACAATGACTGTTTCATACTAGTAATATCAGACCAACCACCAGCTCCAGAAGCAATCACAGAACTTGTTAAATGTGGATGTGGCGTCAGGAAATGTGGATCATTGTCATGTTCATACAGAAAAAATCAGAAAGAATAGCAAGACATGCACCGAGATGTGTAACTGTCAAGCAGATGATGAGAAATGCCTAAACAAAGTGAAGGAATCTGTTGTACACAGAAGACTCTGATGACGAGGAATGAAGCAATGTCGTAAATAATAACTTGTGACTTGTATACACATGATGTATAACACTACAAACTTTTAATAAATATAAAACGGTGGTTCTAAGCTTTTCAGATAATGGTAATATGTATATGTTTAATTTCAAGTATTTGTCTTTAGCAAATAATTTTACCTACTGCAATCTCTTCTTTGCTAAAGACAGGATGGCATATATGAGCAGCCATGTTTGTAACACACTTAAGATATTATAACAGCATTCATAATATATAATGTTAAATTGTAATCATATAATACTACATGTTCATAGGTTATCAGTCATGTTTTAAGTTACTTAGGACTTAATGGTAATACGTCTGTGGTTCATTACGCCGCTCTTTGATAAAACTTCTTTAGTGGCATAAAACTTATAATAAACCGTTCAGAAGAAATGACACCACAGTTCCATAATATAGTTTATAAGGATTATTATGATGTATGGTGTCAAAAATTAACATGAAATTTTTACGGGATTACTTAAGCTCCTACACTAAAACCTGCCGACCTAACCTAACCTTTTTTACCCACCTCTACCTACTTACCTAACCTGACATAATCTAACCTAACCTGACATAATCTGACCTAACCTGACATAATTTAACCTAACCTGATATAATCTTACCTAATCTGACATAATCTAACCTAACCTCCCCGTCTGGCATAAGCTAACCTAACCAAACCTAACTTTCCCACCTACCAACCGTAACCTATCTACTTATTACCTACCTAACCTAACTTATCCCAACCTGATGTAATCTAACCTAACCTATTGAAACTTAACTTAACCACCTACCTCATCTAACACCACTTTGTAATCTCTTTGCGCTACAGCTCACAGGATGAGTATGGGGGGCACAATAAACTAGCCTCTAAGTGGCAAAATTAACAAAACAAAACTAACCTAACCTAACCCAACCTAACTTAACCTAACCTGATCTGATCTATCCAACTTAAACATCTTAGAATATATAATAAAGCCGCTAGGTTAATTTAGGCTAAATATGGTTGCTTCATATTTTGTTTTGACAGAAATTTCCGGCAAAATAACGTATCTATATTGAGAACCACCGCCATGTTGGTTGCACGTTAACAAGGCACGGATACACTACAGAATAACCCGCGTTCGTTTAACCTCAATTACTACAGTTTACTTTATAATCTTACATCACAATCTTCACTTTATCTCACTTCACAATCTTTACCACATCTTACTTCACAATCTTCACTACATCTCACTTCACAATCTAAACTACATCTCACTTCACAATCTTCACTACATCTCACTTCACAATCTTCACTACATCTCACTTCACAATCTTCACTACATCTCACTTCACAATCTTCACTACATCTCACTTCACAATCTTCACTACATCTCACTTCACAATCTTCACCACATCTCACTTCACAATCTTCACTACATCTCACTACACAATCTTCACTACATCTCACTTCACAATCCTCACTACATCTCACTTCACAATCTTCACTACATCTCACTTCACAATCTTCACCACATCTCACTTCTCAATCTTCACTATATCTCACTTCACAATCTTCACTACATCTCACTTCACAATCTTCACTACATCTCACTACAAAATCTTCACTACATATCACTTCACAATCTTCACTACATCTCACTTCACATTCTTCACCACATCTCACTTCACAATTTTCACTACATCTCTCTTCACTACATCTCACTTCACAATCTTCACTACATCTCACTTCACAATCTTCACTACATCTCACTTCACAATCTTCACTATATCTCACTTCACAATCTTCACTACATCTCACTTCATAATCCTCACTACATCTTATTTCACAATCTTCACTACATCTCACTTCACAATCCTCACTATATCTCACTTTACAATTTTCACTACATCTCACTTCATAATCTTCACTACGTCTTATTTCACAATCTTCACTACATCTCACTTCACAATCTTCACTACATCTCACTTCACAATCTTCACTATATCTCACTTCACAATCTTCACTACATCTCACTTCATAATCTTCACTACATCTTACTTCACAATCTTCACTACATCTCACTTCACAATCTTCACTACATCTCACTTCACAATCTTCACTAACACCATCCTTCATGACTACATATAACAACATCCATCATCACTACATATAACACCATCCTTCATCATCACTATATATAACACTATCCATCATCACTACATATAACACTATCCATCATCACTACATATAACACGATCCATCATCACTACATATAACACCATCCACCATCACTACATATAACACCATCCACCATCACTACATATAGAACCATCCATCACGACATATAACACCATCCAACATCATCACTACATATAACACCACCCATCATCACTACATATAACATCATCCATCATCACTACATATAACTCCATCCATCATCACTACATATGACACCATCCAGCATCACTACATATAACACCACCCATCATCACTACATATAACATCATGCATCATCACTACATATAACACCATCCATCATCACAACATATAAAACCAACCTATCATCACTACATATAATATCATCTATCATCACTACATATAACACCATCCAACATCACTACATATAACACCACCCATCATCACTACATATAACATCATCCATCATTACTGCATATAACTCTATCCATCATCACTACATATAACACCATCCAGCATCACTACATATAACACCAACGATCATCACTACATATAACATCATGCATCATCACTACATATAACACCATCCATCATCACTACATATAAAACCATCCATCATCACTACATATAGAACCATCCTATCATCACTACATATAATGTCATTAATCATCACTACATATAATACCATCCATCATCACTACATATATTACCCTCCTAACAACACTACATATAACACCATCCATCATCACTACATATAACGCCATCCTTCATCACTACATATAACACCATCCATCATCACTACATATTATAACACCATCCATCATCTCTACAACACCATCCCTCATCACTATAGTGATAAACAGCGCTTCATTTTGTTGTCAATTTCTTTAAATTCCAACCTTATTAAACCGTAATTCTTTCTGTATGGTCAAATTTTGATTTGACCTCAGTGAGAGAGCTTTTAGTGTCAGTACATCACAATGGTGTTCCGACGCACTGTATCGAAGGTGTCTGAGGTGGAGGTGAAGGCTTGCAAGGATTTCGTTGTAGACTTCGACACCAGCTTTGTGGTGGTTGCAACAAACATCTACCCTGGTGTGGCCCCTAAGCAGATTCGACCATTGTTTGAGGAATGTGGACAGATCGACCTATTTGTGATGCCCGCAAAAGACAAAATGAACACTATGGCTTCGCATACATCCGATACTTTGACGAAGCCTCCTGTGATAAGGCTGTTGGACGATTGGATGGTGACAGCATTGGCCGCAGCCGAAAATCAACTAACAAGCTGGAAGTTAACTACTACAGTGCCCATGGTACCTTGAACAACCTTGACCGCCAAGCTGCTGAGTTCATTGTTCTATCCAATGTTGCCGACCAACAACCCGCCTCTATCCTTAAGAAGACCAACGTACGCACTACCGTTGCCAAGTCAGTTACCTTCAATTATGACAATTTGGGCGACATCAGGGAGCGCGAAACTTCCACAGCTACTTACACTCTGTCTGTACCTCCCAACCAATGAATCTAACTCAACTGCTGCCATCGAATAAGAAAATGTCACCAATAGTTGTACCTCTGGGAACCTGGAGGGAGGCACCAACCCCTGATGAAGGCTCAGTAATATCTACCATGTTATTTAAACACTTATAACACATATAACATCATCCATCATCACTACATATAACACCATCCATCATCACTACATATATCACCTTCCATCATCACTACATATAACACCATCCATCATCACTACATATAACACTATCCATCATCACTACAGATCGGTAGAGTAGTTTTCGAGATTCTCGTGCGGACACACAAGCAAACACACACACACGCACAAACAGACATACTTCTTTGTTTTATATCGATAGAAGATAGATCATCACTACATATAACACCACCCATCATCACTACATATAACATCATCCATCATCACTACATATAACACCACCCATCATCACTACATATAACATCATCCATCATCACTACATATAACATCATCCATCATCACTACATATAACACCATCCATCATCACTACATATAACATCATCCATCATCACTACATATAACACCATCCATCATCACTACATATAACATCATCCCTCATCACTACATATAACACCATCCATCATCACTACATAATATCATCCATCATCACTACATATAACACCACCCATCATCACTACATATAACATCATCCATCATCACTACATATAGCTCTATCCATCATCACTACATATAACACCATCCAGCATCACTACATATAACACCAACCATCATCACTACATATATCATCATGCATCATCACTATATATAACACCATCCATCATCACTACATATATTACCCTCCTATCATCACTACATATAACACCATCCATCATTACTACATATAACGCCATCCTTCATCATTACATATAACACCATCCATCATCACTACATATTATAACACCATCCATCATCTCTACAAACACCAGTCCTCAACACTATAGTGATAAACAGAGCTTCATTTTGTTGTCAATTTCTTTAAATTCCAACCTTATTAAACCGTAATTCTTTCTGTATGGTCAAATTTTGATTTGACCTCAGTGAGAGAGCTGTTAGTGTCAGTACATCACAATGGTGTTCCGACGCACTGTATCGAAGGTGTCTGAGGTGGAGGTGAAGGCTTGCAAGGATTTCGTTGTAGACTTCGACACCAGCTTTGTGGTGGTTGCAACAAACATCTACCCTGGTGTGGCCCTTAAGCAGATTCGACCATTGTTTGAGGAATGTGGACAGATCGACCTATTTGTGATGCCCGCAAAAGACAACAAAAATGAACACTATGGCTTCGCATACATCCGATACTTTGACGAAGCCTCCTGTGATAAGGCTGTTGGACGATTGGATGGTGACAGCATTGGCCGCAGCCGAAAATCAACCAACAAGCTGGAAGTTAACTACTACAGTGCCCATGGTACCTTGAACAACCTTGACCGCCAAGCTGCTGAGTTCATTGTTCTATCCAATGTTGCCGACCAACAACCCGCCTCTATCCTTAAGAAGACCAACGTACGCACTACCGTTGCCAAGTCAGTTACCTTCAATTATGACAATTTGGGCGACATCAGGGAGCGTGAAACTTCCACAGCTACTTACACTCTGTCTGTACCTCCCAACCAATGAATCTAACTCAACTGCTGCCATCGAATAAGAAAATGTCACCAATAGTTGTACCTCTGGGAACCTGGAGGGAGGCACCAACCCCTGATGAAGGCTCAGTAATATCTACCATGTTATTTAAACACTTATAACACATATAACATCATCCATCATCACTACATATAACACCATCCATCATCACTACATATAACACCATCTATCATCACTACATATAACATCATCCATCATCACTACAGATCGGTAGAGTAGTTTTCGAGATTCTCGTGCGGACACACAAGCAAAGACACACACACACACACAAACAGACATACTTTTTTGTTTTATATCGATAGAAGATAGATCATCACTACATATAACACCACCCATCATCACTACATATAACATCATCCATCATCACTACATATAACACCACCCATCATCACTACATATAACATCATCCATCATCACTACATATAACATCATCCATCATCACTACATATAACACCATCCATCATCACTACATATAACATCATCCATCATCACTACATATAACACCATCCATCATCACTACATATAACATCAACCATCATCACTACATATAACACCATCCATCATCACTACATATAACACCATCCATCATCACAACAGATCGGTATAGTAGTTTCCGAGATTCTCGTGCGGACACACAAACACACACACAAACAAAAATACATACTTCTTTGTTTTATATATATAGATACAAGAAACAAAAATCTTTAATTATTTATTAATTGTAAGTTTTAAGGTTTTCCTGGAACCATTGGCAGGAAATATGGACACTTGAACCTTGAAAACTTACTGTCGTCATAATTATTTATAATAAACCTGTCGATGTTTATTTCCGGGTTAAAGTAAAAGCAAGGTTTTGTCTGGACTATTATCATAGAGACAGTTGCTGGTTGACGATACTAAAGGCCTATACAGGTGTGTGGTGCTTGTGCTTGGTGATGCTTCGTTTATGAGAGATAATCCCAGGAGTGAACTTTGTTCTGAAAGGACAAACAAAAAAAGTCATTAGTTATCGTTGTCTCGGAAGTGTTTATATGTCGGTCACTCTTGTGTTGTCGATGTGTCCACCCCACAGAGTTATTGCGTGAAGTGACACATTAGACTTCAATTAAAGATCCTCTCCTCTCCATATGGAAGCTGTTCACACCTCTTGCCAGTATTTGGTCTGACATTTAGTTATAAAGGTCGTTTTTTGTCTAGTTCATCTTCCTATGAAAATTAACAATTCATATCACGTTTTAGAGTTGTATGTTCTTCAAGCCAATTAACACAGTACAGGTAACACCAGAGTCAGGCAGGTACAGTGTTAAGCGTCGTGGTCTACTGCTGTCTTACTGAGTAACGATGATGAAGTAAAGTGGGAAATGACTTTGCCATGAGAAAGGAGAGGAAAGAGAGAAGGAAAGAATAGAAACGGGAAGTAAAGTAGTAGGGAGTAATAGCAGGTGGGCTGTCCACCTAGCTGAGTCGAGGTGATTGGTTGGGGTGGTGGCCATACACAGCACGCTCCTGCTCGCTCAAGGGAGGCTGGGGTGGGGGGAGCTAAGCTAGTTAGGTATTCAGTATTGTATTGTGTGTTAATTTATGTAAGTTAAATGGTGGTGTTATTTTTTCATGTATTGTATAAAGTGAGTCTCTTTTTTATATAATAACTCACCTGAAGTGTCGCCCCAGGAAAAGGTAACAGAGACCTTAATGACACAGGTAGATTGTCACTCCCCTCGCCGCCCAGCGTATCCCACCTGAAGATTAACCATCCCGGCGATACCTGGGGGTGGGGGGGTGGGGCTTAAGTATAATATATACTCTTATATAATAATGTTGATGCTGTAATACACTGGCAGTCATAGTACAGTACATGTGTTGCCTTTATTGAGTCGAGTTTTGTATTTTTAGAAAAAGAGAGAGAAATCTGAGCAACATAATATGGAGAGAGAGAGAGAGAGAGAGAGAGAGAGACAGAGTGTGTGTATTACATTGCCACACCTGATTCCTTCCTGGTGTATATTTTTACCACCTCTGGTACAACTGTGTCTCTTGCCGATCTATTTTGCACTGTCGCTTCCTGCCTTTCATCTTCCACCTTTCATCTTCTCCTTCATCTTCTTCTCCCCATCGTCTTTCTCCTCCATCTTACCCCTTCATCTTCCCTCCCTTCTTCCTCCCTTCCATCTCCCCCATTCATTTCTTCCCCCTTCATCTTCCTTTCCCCTTTATTTTACCCCTCCATCTTCCCTCCTTTTACCTTCCTCCTTCGGTGGTCTTCTTTCTTTTCCACCAATCTCCTTACCTTCCACTGCTGTCTTAGTCCATTACTGTTTTAAGAAATTTAGTTTTTTCAAGGATTTCGATATTTCATTCATTTACAATTCTTTTTTGTTTTAATTTCATTTTCTCACTCCTGATTCAAGTGATTCAAGAGATGCAAATAATTTGAAATATCCAGCCCGTATAATGTCTTTAGTGCCTCTTAAACTTGGGTAAATATTATTCCATTAAGTTTATAAACAAATACACGACTCAGACACGTTGGTATTATAATCACAAAGCAAAGATATCAAGAAGTTGTGACGCTTCATCTGTACAACCAGTTGAGAATAAACTTTCCTTCTCTAAAAGTTACAAGAAATGAGGGAGAGTTTCTCGCCAGGGGGCGCAGCGCTGTGAGAGAAGAATTAAATAAGCCTGATTAGCTAAGAAGACGACCAGGGGTAAGAAATGGTCCGTCTTGAGGATGTGGTTCAGGAGGTGAGGTGAAGATATAAACATCGAAGACGTCATAAAACACAGAGATGATACTATTTCTAACCTTCCCAAGTCTCTGGTGGGTGGCAGGTGATCACCAACATGAAATACACCAACATGAAATACACCAACATGAAATACACCAACATGAAATACACCAACATGAAATGCGCCAAAATGAAATAGAAGATGCCAAGTGAGGTTGATTATGACTCAGATAGTAACCATAGCAGGACCTAAAAACAGCCAAGACTGTTCTAAAATGAGAACTTAAATTATAATTTCTGCCCAAGAGTGCGAGTGAGTGAACTTTAATTTCCATTATAGTACAGTATAAAACTTTAATGAGTTTATCTTCAACGTGATCTTAAATTTTAGTGGGTGAATTTTTTCATTGGATAATTAAGTCTTTGAGAATAACATT
>NW_024740828.1:0-26757 GCF_018991925.1 Homarus americanus | reverse complement strand
GGAAGAGGGAGAGGCATAATGGTGGGAAGGGAGTGGGGAGAAGAGGAGGAAGGAGGTTTGTATGATGGCAGGGAGGGAGTAGAGGTGTGTGTGTGTGTGGGTGAGGAGTGGAAAGTAGGAGGGAAGTAGGGGAAGGGAGGGGTGGGTGGGGGTAGGAGAGAATGGGAGGGGAGGTGTAATCTTGTCATAAGTGACAATGATTAATCTACAGACCTAGAAAGCCTGGATGATTCTTTCTCAGTTTCCCCCCCATCCTTCCCTCTCTTCCTCCCTCTCTCCCTCCCTTCCTCTCTCCCCCCATCCCTCCCTCCCTCCCTCTCTCCCTCCCCTCCCTCTCTCCCTCTCCTCCCCATCCCTCCCTCTCCTCCTCCCTCTCTCCCTCCCCTCCCTTCATCCCTTCCTCTCTCCCTCTCTACCCCCCCCATCCCTCCCCTCTCTCCGCTCCCTCCCTCTCTCCCTCCCCTCTCTCCCCCATCCCCTCTCTCCCCTCTCTCCCCCTTCCTCCCTCCCCTCCCCTCTGTCCCCTCTCTCCCTCCCTCTCTCCCCTCCCCTCCCCTCCCTCCCTCTCTCCCTCCCTCCCCTCCCTCCCATCCCTCCCTCTCTACCCCCATCCCTCCCCTCTCTCCCCTCTCTCCATCCCTCCCCTCTCCCTCCCTCTCTCCCTCTCTCCCCCATCCCCTCTCTCCCTCTCCCCCCATCCCTCCCCTCCCCTCCCCTCTCTCCCTCTCTCCCCTCCCCTCTCTCCCTCCCTCCCTCCCCTCCCTCTCTCCCTCCCTCCCCTCTCTCCCCTCCCCTCCCCTCCATCCCTCCTCTCCACCCCATCCCTCCCCTCTCTCCCTCTCTCCATCCCCTCCCTCTCCCTCCTCTCCTCTCTCTCCCCCATCCCTCTCTCCCTCTCTCTCTCCCCCCCATCCCTCCTCCCTCCCTCTCCCTCTCTCTCCCTCTCTCCCCTCCCCTCTCTCCCTCTCTCCCTCCCCTCTCTCCCTCCCCTCCTCCCATAGTCCCCCTCTATCTCATCAGCGCTAAATCCTAATTCACAATTCCACCAAATTCTAAATCACAGTAAATTGTTAATCATTCATTATCTCCCTAAGACCACTGTTATATCTCCAAAAATGTATACAAATTAGCCGCTCTGCGCCAAGACCTTCACAGACCGCGGGGCTCAGCGTGAAGAATGGTGGCCGGCGAAACGAAACGGAAAGCCCATGGCAATTTGGTAAACGCTGGCGGCCGAGGGTTTAGAGAGAGGAAAAAGAGGTGTCCCATTGTAAGGTGTAGGCAGTACTACGCCGACCCCCTCCCCCCTCCACCACTACCACCGCTACCACCACCACCACCGCTACCACCGCTATCACCGCTACCACCACCACCACCGCTACCACCACCACCACCGCTGCCACCGCTACCACCACTACTAACCAGCCACTCACCTCTCTCTCCTTCTCTTGTACCACCACCACAACTAGCAGCTTCAACCTCACGACCAAGTGGCCCACAGCCTCACCTTCACGACCAAATGGCCCACAGCCTCACCTTCACGACCAAGTGGCCCACAGCGTCACCTTTACGACCAAGTGGCCCACAGCCTCACCTTCACGACCAAGTGGCCACCAGCCTCACCTTCACGCTAAAGTGGCCCACAGCTTCACCTTCACGACCAAGTGGCTCACAGCGTCACCTTCACGACCAAGTGGCCCACAGCTTCACCTCACGACCAAGTGGCCCACAGCTTCACCTTCACGACCAAGTGGCCACCAGCCTTACGGACGGCGGCCTCACAGGAAAGTTTATCTGATATCCTAAAAACGTGGAGGCTGGGCTGGGCTGTGTTGTGACACTGGCCCGGCTGTTGTGATTGGCCGACAAATTTATTAACTCTGTTCTGATTGACTGATAAAAGCAGCGTCTATACACTGACTGGTCTGTGAATACAACATCAGTACACCTGATTGGCCGAGAAAGTTTGCATATCTCCGATGATTGGTTAAGAGTTCTTGGGCAAGAATTACAAAATCTTGACGTTTATTTAAGATGAAATTATGTCTTTTGACCTGATTAATTGACCGTAAATTGATGTATGTGTAAATTAAGCGAGATTGACGCCATCTTATAAACACTTAACCCCCCCCTCAAAAAAAATAACAACATAATTTTACCTCGATTAAAACATCCTCCTCAAAGGGTTAAAAAAATCCTCCTCAAAGGGTTAAAATCATCCTCCTCAAAGGGTTAAACACATCCTCCTCAAAGAGTTAAAAACATCCTCCTCAAAGGGTTAAAAACATCATCCTCAAAGGGTTAAAAACATCCTCCTCAAAGGGTTAAAAACATCCTCCTCAAAGGGTTAAAAACATCCTCCACAAAGGGTTAAAAACATCCTCCTCAAAGGGTTAAAAACATCCTCCTCAAAGGGTTAAAAACATCCTCCTCAAAGGGATAAAAACATCCTCCTCAAAGGGTTAAAAACATCCTCCTCAAAAGGTTAAAAACATCCTCCTCAAAGGGTTAAAAACATCCTCCTCAAAGGGATAAAAACATCCTCCTCAAAGGGATAAAAACATCCTCCTCAAAGGGTTAAAACATCCTCCTCAAAGGGTTAAAAACATCCTCCTCACAGGGATAAAAACATCCTCCTCAAAGGGTTAAAAACATCCTCCTCAAAGGGTTAAAAACATCCTCCTCAAAGGGTTAAAAACATCCTCCTCAAAGGGTTAAAAACATCCTCCTCAAAGGGTTAAAAACATCCTTCTCAAAGGGATAAAATTATCCTCCTCAAAGGGTTAAAAACATCCTCCTCAAAGGGTTAAAAACATCCTCCTCAAAGGGATAAAGACATCCTCCTCAAAGGGTTAAAAACATCATCCTCAAAGGGTTAAAAACATCCTCCTCAAGGGGTTAAAAACATCCTCCTCAAAGGGTTAAAAACATCCTCCTCAAAGGGTTAAAAACATCCTCCTCAAAGGGTTAAAACATCCTCCTCAAAGGGATAAAAACATCCTCCTCAAAGGGTTAAAAACATCCTCCTCAAAGGGTTAAGTAACAGATGACCAACAGTACCTTAGCGTTTAACTGTTGAGAGACGCGAGGAACAGAACGAAAGTTCCCGACGTTATACCGAACTCACCTGGGAGAGGGGGAGGGGAGGGGAGGGAGAGGGGCAGTAGGGGGCGCTGCTGTTGATGGAGACGACTAGACAAGCACTGGACAGACTCAGAAACCATCGCTCCAGTTAAATATATTTGGTGAAATGAAATGTGTAGTTCAGGTTTATGTGGTGAGGTATTTACTGAAGGACTGAGAGAGAGAGAGAGAGAGAGAGAGAGAGAGAGAAAGAGAGAGAGAGAGAGAGAGAGGTAAGGAGAATACTGGGAGAGAAAGAGGAAGAATAAGGAAAAGCTAAAGAGGAGAGGAAGAGCGAAAGAGAGACATAGAAAGAGAGAGAAGAGAGAGGTAAAGATGAAACAAGAAGAGAATCGAGTTAACTTACTCAAAACGCCTTCAAGAGATACCCAGGAGAGGTGTGTGTGTGTGTGTGTGTGTGTGTGTGTGTCTTTTTAGGTGTGTTTTTGTGTGTTGTAGGTCAGTGTTTGGATTGTATCACCGGACGTGCCCTCAGACTGATAAATTGAAAGTATTATTGAGTTTCGGCAAAAAGTGGACCTTCTTAAAGTTCACCAGGACGATGGTATAAGACGAATTTCCCTCTTGAGCCTTGGAAGTGTGTGTGTGTGTGTGTGATATATTAAACAAACAAAAATTAAAATATATTATAAATAAAAGATAAATCAAACAACATAGAAATAAATGGATGAAATTATGCTCCGCTACAATAAGAAATGTTAAATCTATTATGAGAAATTCCAGCTCTGATTGGGTAGTTAACACCTGAAGAATCTCCACCCCTGTTTGTTTCACCTGAAGACTAACCTAACCTAACCTAGACTAGACTAGACTAACACACACACACACACACACACACACACACACACACACACACACACACACACAAGTGGGTGGTCTGTGAAGATGAACACACTCATGCGCGCGATTTACATATTTCACCTTCCAGAAATTAGCAGAGCTCAGTGACCCACGTCTCCACACCGTCACAGTTACACACGTCTCCACACCGTCACAGTGACACACGTCTCCACGCCGTCACAGTGACACACGTCTCCAGGCCGTCACAGTGACCCACGTCTCCACACCGTCACAGTGACACACGTCTCCACGCCGTCACAGTGACCCACGTCACCACGCCGTCACAGTTACGTCTCACACCGTCACCGGTGACCCACGTCTCCACGCCACCGTCACAGTGACGTCTCACGCCGTCACAGTGACCCACGTCTCCACGCCGTCACAGTTACACACGTCTCCACGCCGTCACAGTTACACGTCTCCACGCCTTCACGGTGACACACGTATCGCGCCGTCTGGTGACACGTATCTGCCGTCACAGTGACACGTCTCGCACCGTCACAGTGACGCTTACATCTTCACGCGCCGTCACAGTGACCCCACGTCTCCGCCGTCCGCAATGACCCACGTCTCCACGCCGTCTGATTACACACGTCTCCACGCCGTCACAGTGAGCCACGTCTCCACGCCGTCACAGTGACCCACGTCTCCACGCCGTCACAGTGACACGTATCTACGCCGTCACAGTGACACGTCTCCACGCCGTCACAGTGACACACGTCTCCACGCCGTCACAGTGACCCACGTCTCCACGCCGTCACAGTGACCCACGTCTCCACGCCGTCACGATGACGCACATCCCCGCCTCGTTATAGTGGCACACGTCACTACCTCGTTATTGTGGCACACGCCACTACCTCGTTATACACACATCACCACCTCGTTATAGAGACACACGTCACCACGTCGTGACACTATCTAGAACCGTAATTTAGGTCACAGTTGAGGGTCACTAACTTGAAGGTCCAGAAAATTCAATTTATTGTAAATTTTCCTTTAAAATAAAATGTAAGCGTGTTTATACAAACCACTGCACTGCACTTGTTTTCAAGCCTAATTTTGCTTCCTGAGTAAAAAACATTTTACTCCATGACTTGATGTTAAGAGTTAGGATTTTTTGTGTATTTTTTTTTCATTTAATGGAAGGAAGGTTTATCTACAACATCCTTCACAGTGATTGTTAGAAAAATATACATATATTATTAAGTCTTTGTTATTTACCATAATAAGTAAATAATAGACACATTACACACACAGCTCTACATGTTACAGTACTGCGGCGGACTCTTATCCTCACACAGTATTAACAAGTTTAATTCCCTTGTTAAATTTGTATCCATCAACTGCAGTACTTTTGGTTAGTTTGGTCCATTGTATATAATTTTACATTTGTATTTTATATCCAAGAACCATAGTACCTGTTTTAGTGTTGCTATGTGTGTGTAGTGTGTCGTTGTGTGTGTTTAGTGTGTCGTTGTGTGTGTTTAGTGTGTCGTTGTGTGTGTGTCGTGTGTGTGTGCAGTGTGTTTAGTGTGTCGGTGTATGTGTGTGTCGTTGTGTGTGTGTGTGTGCATTCTGATAAACACATTACCGCTTTTAGCTGGATCTGGTAAAAGAAAACGAGAGACATATTGTTACCACCCCGGCGTCCTTGTCCTTATCGTCTTTGTTACATCGTCATCGTCTTCATTACCATCGTCTTCGTTGCGTCACCATCGTCTTCGTTAGGTCACCATCATCGTCAATGTTACGGCATCATCGTCTCTGCTATGTCGTCATTGTCTGTTACGTCATCATCGTTTTCACCATCATCATATCTGACTGAATGTATATATCTGGCTGTGTGTATATCTGACTGTGTGTTATATCCTAATATACAACTACTACACGTATTTCTTCCAATGTCTACTTCAATAACAACCCAAACTATATTTTTGTTTACAGTTACACATGTTTGTTTTAATCTAATTAGGATAGAGTGTGTGTTTGGCGTGTTTGTCTGCTACCAAGATAAACAGCTGCGTTATGTTTGTTTGGTTGGGTTTTTTTTCTGGACGAAGTGAGATACTTTCTGCTGGTGGGCTCCACATTTTTGACGCTAAGGTCCATTTAGGAAGATGGATTGCCGGAGGCCCCTGTGTATGTAAATTCAACTCTCGTGTGTTTTGCTAATGTGCATTATCTTAACGGGGCCGCCCAATTTATAAAGGATTGCCTTGTGTGTGTGCTCAGAGGGTTGGCATCGTATTCTTGAGGCTGGCATTGTACTCATTAGGTCTGACAATGTACTCAGGAGGCTGGCATTGTACTCATTAGGTCTGACAATGTACTCAGGAGGCTGGCATTGTACTCATTAGACTGACATTGTATTCATTAGACTGACATTGTACTCAAGGGGTCGGCATTGTACTCAGGGGTATCAAAGCAGTGTGTCCAGTTCCGTTACCATGTTTACTTATTTGTGTTGGAAGATGTGAAGCGATTATGTGATATTTGTTGCATGGTAATCAATGTCTATTATATTCCTGTTAATGCTATCATCATCATTACTGTTATTATTATTATTATTATTATTATTCATTATTGCTATTGTTACCCGGTACTATTATTTCTATTTTTATTTTGTGAAGCAATATTGAGATGTAGCAAAGTGTATATCAAGACCCTCACAACACACGACCATCTGCCAACACATGGGTGAGGACCACATTTTGCTCTCATTCAAAACCAGAGAAAAATGTGAATAAATGTGGAGAGTTTTATGGGCAATTATCCGCTGCCAGACACGACTAGATGTACACACACACACACACACACACACACACACACACACACACACACACACAGTTCTAAACCATTAATCCCCAGGAATATTGCCGAGCAATTTTATCGAGCAAAACATCAGCCGAATATCTTGCAGTCCGTCACGCATCTGTTGCCCAGTTTCCCTTATCTAGCGGAGTTTCGCTAAAAATCCACCGAAAAATAGCAAAGACCCGCTCCTTTGTGATCTTCAAGACGGTGGTGCTATTTTTCTCTTGACTTATTCTTCCCCAGGTGTGGCGGTGTCCGGGGGGGGTGAGGAGGGGGGGGGCAGTTAGTGTCTCTTAATGTAGCGGTGTTTTGCTAAATACACTCCGAAAATAGCAAGGTCCGCTTCAATGCTATCTTTTCAAATGGGCGGTGTTGCTATTGCTGTTTTTGCTAAATCTGCTCAGTGTCTCTCTCCTGCACGGGCTCTGATGTGCATATGTCGTCGGAATGCTTATAAAATAATGGAACTCGCATCCGGGATGTACGGGAATGTGCTGGTGGTGAGAGCAGATCGGGCTGGGATTCCCAAGGGTTCATACGTTAAGTTTTACTCCACTAACTGTGAGAATGTTACAACCCAACAATGGCGGCCACATTGGTGTCGAAATTGCACTAGAGAAACTAACTAACTAAAGAGTTTTTCTCGTCTCTTTCTTGGGGGGAAAAATGTCGTACTTATCTTTGAAAACTAAATTCCAAGGACTGGATTCTTAGTATCTTTCATTACTTAAATTTGATAGATAGATAAATATTAATTCAGTAAAATAGCCATACAAAATTACATAGTTTCTGCGTGTTTGTAGGCAATATGAACAGTGGTAAACAGTAAGTACCAAGGATTGCCAACAAAATCATTACGCTTATCTCCAGGGAAGTAGAGATGTAACAGTGCGCTCATAGGGGCAGTATAACTAACAAGTGACCCATATTGACCTGCCCGCCACACCGTTATTAAGAAACATAAAGATACATGATTAAGCCGTGTAATAAAGAGAAAAGTGTATGGCGTATAATAAATAATTGTAAGTAATATGTTTTATGCGGTGGCCTGATGGACACAGCGCTCGCCTCCCGTCCTTAAGAGTCGTTGGATCACCCCCAGCTCACCCCCAGACTACCCAGCTGCAGTTGTGTACCTCCTGTACCAAGTTTCCTCCTTGTAGGCAGTGTGCTGTATCCGCCTTGCCCCATACTGGCCGACAGGCTTAGGGGAGCTACCTTAGAGGGGACAGAACATCCTTAGACGTGAAGTGAGAGGAATGAAGGAGGTTAATGATGATAAACTTCATAATACAAGAACACTGAACTTTGTAAACACAGAACTTAGTACACAGTAAAGATAACAGAAGAACACATAACATTTAATAACTCAACAGTCGATTTACCACACAAGTCTCAAAATCATATTAGTTTACTTATCAGTGAAACTTAATACAATATTTAGGTTAACTTGGGTCTCTTGAACAGCTAATCGTTTATAAACTATATACACTCGTGCCAGAATTTTCCTTAAGATAAATAAATATACACAATAAAAAACAATATATATCTTTCCAATTCTGTGTTAGACAATATGACACAACGGACGAAGGATTTTGACAACCCTACCGAGACAACAGGAATCGTAGTGTTCATTTTGAAATTCATCGGACCGTTGTATAGATATGTTTTGATCGTCTATACAGTATTAATCAAGAGTGTCTCAGATGTCTATAAAATAACCTTTTTTATTAATCAATCAATCAATTACACGTTGTAGTTGTTGATTTGTTTGAATTTTAAGCACAATCAGATCAAATAATTAAGGCACCACGTCATCTTGTTTCCGAGAACCAGAGCTTATAATTGTATTCATCCATACCAGTCTCTCTCAGCCTTCCCCTGGCCATCCTATATTCAGTTTTACCACTTAACTCTACTATTATCGCCTCATTCCTAATTTACATGACCCAATTATCTCTCTCTCTCTCTCTCTCTCTCTCTCTCTCTCTCTCTCTTTTTCTTTACATTTCCTGTATTTCTTTCACAGGAAGACTTAATAAGGGTTGGATAAATGAGTCGCTCGGGTGAAAGAAAAAAAAAGACAAGCGACAAAGGGGATTCAGATGTGTTTATTGTACTTTTTATAGTGTTCAAACCTTGCTCTAAACTTTAACTGAGTTTTTCTCTTGTTTTCTTTTATTTACTTTTATAGCATCTATATATCTTCCTGATGAACCTTACATGAAATTCTTTGTCTTTATTTATTTAACAGTAAGCATGTGGCAAGCATCTTGTATATTCAGACAAGGAAAAAAATGACCTTTGGATTTCAGCAAAACTTGTGAACATATATTTTCCTTAAACAGCTGCGTCATGAGACATTCTTTCACAGACTTTGATCATCCTACAATTTGATCTGTTGACATTCTGTAATCTGATTGGTTGGCATTCTGCATGATAATTTGTGCTGATTCTGGCCCCGAGTTTGATCAGATTGTGCGTAAGTGTTTGTGTATGTATAACTTGAGGTTAATGTACGTATGTGTAGGTATAACTTGGGGTTAATGATAGGGCCACTGTATGTGTAATATGGTTCCTGTTTTATGATTGGTTGACATTGTTCTCTAGTCAACTCAGGTGTGTGGAGATTCAACACACCTGTAATTACCTCACAGCATCCATATAAGGACCACCTTTGTTTAGTTACTAACATTCAGATTTTTTTTTTAATTTCATCACCTGTTTGTGTTATTTTTAAATGTTAGAAAAATTAATAATTATTTATCACAACCACCGAATATATGTTGTACAGGCAGTAGGTTAGGTTAGGTTAGGTTAGGTTAGGTTAGGTTAGGTTAGGTTAGGTTAGGTTAGGTTAGGTTAGGTTAGGCAAAAGGTCGTCCCCAGCTGAAGGAAACGTGAAGGAAGTCCTAAATTTTGACTAAATTTCCAAATATTTAAGACATTCTAATTGGTGTTTATTTATTTATTGTTTTTTATTGATAATTGGAATAAGGATGATAATCGTTTTCAAGTAATGATTATAACCCAAAATAATGAGATTGGCTGTGGTCACTGTTATGCACAAAAGATCTATTGTATCATTAGTAAGTTTTATTATATACAGTTTTGCTTGTTCACTGGAGCCAAGAGGGGCCTTTCTGCGCTGTAGGACACTTGGTGACCTCCTCTTCTTCCTCATCCTCCCTCCTCCTCCCCCTGTCTCCCATCCTCTGCCTTCCCATCCCCATTTTATCCCCCCATCCTATTCGTTCCTATCCACTCTCCTCCATCCACACCCCTGCCCAACCATCCACCAACCCTCACCTTCCCTTTCATCCTTTCCCTCTTACTCACTTTAATCTACCGTTTTCATCCATCCAACCATCAACCCTTTCCACCTTACCCACTCACCCAGTTTAACCTCCCCTTTCCACACCTCACCCATCCACACCACCTCACCCACCTTTACCATTCACTTATTCTCGCCTCCCTTTTCCATCACTTGCCCCTTCCCCGCTTCACTCATCCACACCCCTCATCCATCCATACCTCCCCTCTCCCACCCACCTCACCCACACTCTCACCCACCTCACCCACTCTCACCCACTCATCTCCCCACATGCTCACCATAATTGGAAATACATCACATGCCAAGCTAGACGGGACAGAATTTTATTACCCACAAAATGATCCTCCCTTGAGAAATTTCCTAAACGCCCCGGTAGCCGCCATATGCCAATTGTATCTCGCAGATGTCTCTCAGCTCTTCATTGGCATTGTTTCACTATCTGATCTGCACGGGAAATGAGTTTGGCAATTACAACGTTTGATGTAAAATTAGTCGTGAGAGTGGATCGAAGAGTTTGTTATTGTTGTTGTCGTTGTTTTGTTTTTGTTTGGGTGTAGGAGGTAAACAAAAAATGGGGTTGATATCGTATTTGTCTCATTCGTGGGAGATATCAAAGACGTGTGTATCTCTCTCTCTTGTTCGTGGGAGATATCAAGGACGTCTGTATCTCTCTCTCTTGTTCGTGGGAGATATCAAGGACGTCTGTATCTCTTTCTCTCTTGTTCGTGGGAGATATCAAAGACGTGTGTATCTCTCTCTCTTGTTCGTGGGAGATATCAAGGACGTCTGTATCTCTCTCTCTTGTTCGTGGGAGATATCAAGGACGTCTGTATCTCTTTCTCTCTTGTTCGTGGGAGATATCAAAGACGTGTGTATCTCTCTCTCTTGTTCGTGGGAGATATCAAAGACGTGTGTATCTCTCTCTCTTGTTCGTGGGAGATATCAAGGACGTGTGTATCTTCTCTGTACGTGGGAGATATCGCTGAAAGTCTCTTCTTTGTGCATGGGAGATCTTACGTGTCTCTTATTTGCTTGGGACAGATTTTCTTCACAACCACCATCACCACCAACAGCACACATCCACAATCACACAACTGCCATTACCAACATCACAAACACACAACCAACAGTAACACACTAGCACCACCAACACAACCACTATCACCAACAACAACCATCAACCACTATCATCACCATGAACAGCAACAAACCATCAACTACCATCATTCATCACCAACAACAACACACAACTACCATCACCACTAACAAAAACATACAACCCCCAACAACCATGACCGCTACCAACAACAACAACAACAATCTCTACCACTACCAACCACCACTACCAAGCATCTACTACTACTTTACTGTCACTCGGAATCGAATGATGATCCTCCAGCTTTGATACAATGATACGAATTATTAAGAATGTCACCTTCGTTGGAGAGCTCTGAGGTGACTCGAGGGGCCGATACAGGATCGGTAGGTCGTCCACAGATGTTGCATGTGTAGAGGGCTACATCTAGTGCGGGAGGGGCTGCAGCAGCGTCTTTCCGGAGTTGGCGCTTGTCTGCCTCGGTATGCAGTCGGGCTAACTCGAAGGTACTGACACCTCGTGTGGTGCTCCTCCAAGCGTTACGGTGTGGAGTGATCGTCTCCCAGGTGAGGTGGTCGATTTGGCATATGTCAGCATCTCTGTGAACTCTGGCATTGAAGTCACCTAGGAGCATTACCTTATCTTCTCTGGGGATAGAGGTTAACACTCTGTCAAGGTCGGAGTAAAAGGCCTCCTTGATGTCATCCTCTGCATCCAGTGTTGAGGTGTATGAACTGATGAAGAAGGCATGACGCGAGTGATTCAGTGGGACTCGAAGCATCATGAGGTGCTCGTTGATCCCAACAGGCATTTCAGTTAGCCTATGTAGGATGCGTTGGCGGTTGGCAAAGCCAACTCTGTAAATGTTGTTTCTCTCTGCAGCAGGCCTACCCTTCCAGAAGAAGGTATAGCCAGACCCTCGTCTGGGAGCCGAGACTCACTTATGGCTGCTATGTCGATGTTATACCTAGACAACTCTTTTGCCACAAGGGCAGTTCTTTCAGGACGCTCATTTGTGCCAGTATCCAGAAGGGTCCTGGCATTCTATGCAGCGACCAAGCACCACCACCACTACCAACAACCACCTCTACAACAACCACCTCTACCAACATCACCAACATCCACTATCACCACATTAGCAACAACAACCATCACCACCAAAAACAACAATCACCACTACCACCAATCACTACCAACAACAACCACCACCACCACTATCAAAAACAACCACCACCACCACTACCAACCACCACTACCATTAACACCACCAATACCAACCACCATCACTACCCCCACTACCACTTCCACCAATCAATACCAACAACAACCACTACCGCTACCAACCACCACCACTACCAACAACCACCACTTCCACCAATCACTATCAACAACAACAACAACCACCACCACAACTACCAACCAACAACAACCACCACCACTACCACCATCACCAAGGGACCGGTCGACCCATAATCCCCTCTTAGCCTTTCAAAGATAAAAACCTTTGATATTTTCGCTCACCATTAGCGGAATTTTCTTAAATAGGCGAAGCAAAAATTATCAGTAGAGAGAGAGAGAGAGAGAGAGAGAGAGAGAGAGAGAGAGAGAGAGAGAGAGAGAGAGAGAGAGACTAGCTACAGGATTAAGTCTGTGTTGTGGGTTCAGTACACAGCAAAGCTTACCTGTGTTGTAGCATCACGTCACAACAAACCCTTCCTTTATTGATATCGTAGGTGACCGTTTATATAGTGTTAGCGGTCGTGTTAATTTCACTGCTCACTGACTCACCTTCTAACTACGACACACAGATGACAACCAAAATGGCGTTGGAATTACACTTAGACTCAACCACAACTAAGTACTCTCTTGTTCTCTGCAGTTATGATGAAAAATAAACGTAAGACTCTTTGAGAATCTTTCCCCTCTGTGAATATGTCGTTGCTGTGGCTAAGAGTCGAGACAGTTATTGTAGAGAGGCTTCAATATTATGGTTTTTCCTGTGTTCGAGATATTTATAATTTCTCCTTCACTTTCTTGAGAACTTTCTTGGAGGTTCAATACAGTATACAATCTCTGGATAACTACCTTGGTCTATTAATTAACGTCTATAGCAAAAAAAAAATTATCATGGGTAGTACTCACATCTACAGTACATAGGTCGACCAAAAAATATATCAGAATTTACCAACATAAGTGATGCCTGAAAAATTTATATAAGTGATGTGAAATTTATACCAAAAGTCGGGGAGGATTTTTTTATTTAATGTTTATCTTTTTCTTTTCAGTTTCCACTTCTGAAGATTGTGAGGAGTTTTGTGGAGGTTAGTATCGTAGGGAGTCTTAAAAGCTTGCTGTCGGTAGATTGATATTTTAATCCGTGGAAAGTGTGTGTGTGTGTGTGTGTGTGTGTGTGTGTGTGCGCGCGCGCGTGTGTGTGTCGTGTTAAGGCCAGGATTTGAAGTTCCCTGTTTATCTCACCAGGATTTTAATGTTGGCTAATTGTGTGCATAAATGGCCAAGATTGACCCGGAGATAAACATTGCCATTAGTGAGGGAAGCTACGCCTGTACAGTCCACTGCCAGGAGGGGTTCTTCAATGTTCATACCTTATTTTTTCCCCTTAATTGGAGATGTAAGAACCAATATACAAGACAGTAGGTTCACAAAAATATATACTTTAAATTTTCCTCAACCAGAGGGTGTGAGAACGCATCCAATTTCCTTCGTTGTCTGAGAAATTTCCTATGGTAATGAATTTTCCCCTGACCGGTTTCACAAACATTCGTCCATTCAGTTGTTTCTTCTGTCTGGGGTTAAGAGAACGATTCTGATTCTCTTCGTGAAGCATCGACACAGAGTTTGGAGGCAGCTTTGTGTCAGTAACTAGAGGCGGCCTTGTATACACAGTTACCGGGTCAAACTGAATCCCGTCAGGAGCGGCTGTTTCTTGACGCTGCCCTGTACTGTCTTACCACGAGAACACAAAACTTTATGAAGATTCTGTGCGTCTCAGAATTTATTTTATTTGTGATGATATTATTAACGCTTGTACTGTACATAGAGTTTATAGACTAGAGTTGTCTCAACCATGGTCTTTCCTCACACACACACACACACACACACACACACACACACACATACACTCAAAATTCCATCAAGAAGGTTAGCCTGACAGAGATTCACACAAAGGCGCTGATGTGTATTAACAATATAACTAGGAATGACTTCAGTGTGTAGTACGAGTGTGGCGCTATGTGGTACCACTTGGTGTTTCAGTAATAACACTGGCAGCCCCAAAGCTAGACCTTCCTGGGGGCTGCCAATCACCCTATTATAATTTAATTAATCTTACATAATTTCAATAAGTCAAAGAGGTTCCTATTACAAGCCATCTGTGGGGGATTATAACAATTGGCGTGTTTGTGTGTTTGTCCGTCTACATTCCTCCGACAGTTTAAACGGAATCTCACAAAAACTTTACATAAATAGACGGGTGATGCGTATTAGGGTGTGTCAATTTTGTCAACATGTTAAAAATCAAATTTCGTAGTCAAAATATTGTGCCTCTTTATGTCTAAACTTGAGATTAGCAAACAAAAATTAATTGAAATAACCCTCACCTACATCAATTATACCTTAAAGTTTCAAATATCAGTATTTCAACAAATTAATGAGACTTGATTAGAATTATTCACTTGATATTAACTAATCTCATGTAAGCATATGGATTATGGAGTATTTTATGGTTCTATAGCTTGTGTACAATATGCATGTCAGAACATGAACATGAACAGGCTCTCCGTGTGGGACAGTTTAATTCTTGTTTTGACTTGTACCAAGCGTGAGGATAAGGCGCCCGGCTCACTCTCCTTCTAGATATCATAGACGGTGGTTTGCTCTCATTGCACTTGCACCTACTCTACCAGACGAATTCTACATTTTAATTATTGTATAAAACATTATGTTCTAAGAAATTATTATGTTATTTCTGTTATAGCATTTTTGATAAACAAATTGATATTTTTTGAAACAACAATTGAATTATGAAACATTGAAATATTTTTCTATTTGTCAGATAGTGTGAAGATGTCAAAATTGAAGACAAGAAGTCAGTTGTCAACCCACTTGAGCCTGCTAGTTGGTAAAGGGAAGGAGCTTCCTGTATCAGAACTTCCAACAGTGAGAGACATGCTAAGATTAGGGTTACTCCTTCGAGAAAAAAATGCAAAGGACAGAAGAAACTATACAGATAAAGAACTCATAAATGACATGATAGTCCCTCTTCTGCATCAATGGACAAAAGCTAATTCACTATTCAAACCACCTGTGATTAATCAGTGTCGAACTATTGAGCTAAAACTAACGAAATTATGGCACAAAGCAGTTGAAACATCACTTGGTAAAGGAAACTTGGCCAGGAAAAATGAATTTCTGCACACACTTGATACTCTGTTTGACATTTTGACCTGCAAGTGCTCCATACAATTATGTTCTGAATCCAACTGTTCTCACTCAGGTAAGAGAGAAAATAATTCCCACATTGATTGTGGTTGTCCTCGTGAAAAGAAGATCCCTGTTTTAGAGCTTGAATTTATAAAGGCACAGAGGACAAAGGCAGAAGGCCAAGGAAGTATGCAAATGGGTTCAATAGATTATTCAGAAACAAAGAAGCAGATTGCTAATGCCAAGAAGAGAGAACAAATCCGAGAGAGGGAACAAAAGAAGAAAATGAAGAGTGAAGAAGCCATCCAAAGAGAGGAAGAGCTGTGTCAAGATGTTTATCACTTCTTTGATAGTTCTTCTGATGAACAGGAAGCAACATCAGATGATAGTTCCAAAGAGCCATCTGAACCTTTACCAAAGAAAATGAAATACAACACAAGAAATATTTCAAACATTGCTTTAGCTAGTATTCGCCACCATGCTGGACTTCGTGAGGCTGCAGAAATTGCAACTGCCGCTTGGATAGATGCAGGCCTCATCAGCCGAGAGGATGTATCTTTGGTGATAGATCATAATAAAATTAGAAGAGCACAAGAAAAAATAATGAAGGAAATATCTGATCAGCATGAAAAAGATTTAAGCGAGGGAGGGCTCTCCTGTCTTTTGTTTGATGGAAGAATAGATGACACAAAAGTTTTGCTAGAAGTAGAGGGAGTGAACAGAAAGTTTCCAGGTCTCATCAAAGAAGAACACTACTCTGTCTGTTCTGAGCCTGGTGGTCGGTTTTTGTTTCACTTTGCTCCCGAAACTGAAGTAGAAGGGAAGAAACATGCAGAGGTCATTGCTGATCATATTTTATGTTGGGTTCAGGAGAGAGGACTTGGCAGTTCACTGCAGGCTGTTGGTGGAGATTCAACTGCAGTGAACACCGGATGGCAGGGGGGTGTAATGACGCATTTAGAGAAAAAACTAGGAAGAAGACTTGTTTGGATTGTATGTGATTTACATACAGGCGAGCTACCTCTTCGTCATCTCATCCAGGAACTTGATGGTCCTACAAAGAGCAACAACAAGTGGTCAGGTCCCCTTGGCATCATGCTGGATGAAGCAACACAACTAGAAATAAATACAGCCTTTCCAAAGGTCGAAGTTGGCCCTCCCCTTCCGGCGTTGTCTGAAGGAGTCATCAAAGATCTCAGCACAGATCAATCCTATGCTTATCGTATTGCCCAAGCAATAAGATCAGGAGAAGTGCCTCAGTCATTGGCTCTCTTGGAGATTGGACCTGTCAGTCACAGCCGTTGGTTAACTACAGCTCTTCGTTTCTGCAGGATTTGGATTTCCAAACACGAATTGAAGGGCAAAGTGCTGAAGAATTTGAGGTTAATTGTTGAATTTATTATTGGAGTTTATCTTCCCCAGTGGTTTAGTGTGAAACTTAATCCTATGTGGGTGGATGGGCCCAATCACCTTTTGTTTCAATTGCAGCTAGTAAGAACACAGAGGAAGGTAGTGAGGGACATCGTGTTACCTGTGGCAAGAAGGTCCGCTTGGTATGCTCGATCAGAAGCAGTTTTGCAAGCAATGCTTTGCAGTCAATGTACCAATCTCCGAACCGAGGCTGTAGAAGTCATTCTAAAGATTAGAGGAACGCTAATAGATGACGACCAGTTGGGAGACTGTTCGTTTCATTCAAGAAAAGTTCCCCCAATAAACGTCAATGCCACCAAATTGTCAGAATTGGTTGACTTGAGTTTGGAAGTCTTAGAGCCACCATTGACAACAAGTCTAACTAGCCAAGAATTGAGAAACCTTAAAGAGACTCCAATGCAGGTGCCGAAGTGGCCTTCCCACACTCAAAGTGTGGAGAGATGTGTGAAAATGGTCACAGAAGCAGCGGGCCATGTTTACAGCCACGAGAGGCGAGAAGGTTACATCAAAGCACAAATAGCAAGCAGACTACTGATGACAAGAAACCAAAGCAAAGAGAGTATGAAGGCATTGGTTACTTTCAAATAGACTACGGATAATAAAATATAATAATTTGAAACTTGAAACAGTAACATGTGTGCAAACGCTGGTTATGTTATAAATTCACAAATATGTACATTTAAAAATCCATTTGATGTAGGTAGGACTTATTATAAAAAAAAAATTATGCCAGAATATTGTTTTGCATGCTTAAAGACTACAATAAATTGCTACCAAATTACTCGATTTTCAATTTAGCCAGTTCACCCCCTAAATTGACACACCCTAATGCGTATGTGTCAGGATGGTAACGCTGTGGTGACACTGGTGGAGTTGTCATCATTATTGTGTAACGTGTCACAGCCCGAGGGGGAGGGGAGGGGTAGGGGTAAGTTTATACGAGTTCTTTTACTGTTTGGAGGATGTCGTGTCTGTGTCGGTGATCCAAGATGAGCTGTTTACCTTAAGGAGTCATATCAGAGGTTGAGAGGTGACAACAAACTGGTTTTAAAACGTGTGTCTGTATGTTTGTCAATTTTCATCTATGGTTCCCAAAAAGTTAGTGTAATGACAGCTTAGGTATTTACAAGAATTATTAATGTGTGTGTGATATATCCAGACCTTCCCATCCTACATGAAGTTGAGGGTGTTCAAAGATGGCCTGACCCAAATCGTTAAGACCAAAGACGCACTGTAAACACCTTCTACACACACACACACAGATTCCTCCAGAAGCTGTGTCTTGCCATCACTAAACCTCTAACATGACCTGCAACACTCTTAACCCTGACATCCCCTATAACCTTGAGACTCACCTTGCTAACACTCAATAAGAGGAATACCTACATTCAACTCTCCATACTTGCTCATAAATCTAGCTACTGTAGAGCTTAACTGCGCTTTGTGGTTGACGTTCGAGAGAGGATTATATAAGGGACTATAAATTCTATAAGGTGTGTAAGATGAGGTTAATTTGGTGTATAAGGTTAAGACACCAACCACTTTTATGATACCTGAGAATTACTAACACCTGTATCTTATATCTATATCTACACCTGTACTCATATTTCCGAACAAACTTTGAAATTCTAACCAACAATTTATTCTACAAAAAAAAAATTTAAATAAATAAAAACAATAAATCAGGAAGCCACAAATCACTCCGCCTTGCTACATTAATAAGTTATGCTAATCCAATTTTATCCAGCGCAGCGGCTTAATTGTGCGTTCATAAATCTCGCTGAGAACGTCAAGCCCAGCAGGCGTTCACCCCGCTCTCCTGGGCCGCGGGAGACTGGGAGGCGAGGGAGGAGGGCCGGTGACGCCTGAACGAACCATACATAGAGAAGACCATTAGCCCTTCTCCCAGGGGTTGTTGGATCTCCTGGGTGGGGAGGTCATGATAGTGATAAATAGGAACCTAACTCCTGGGAACTTTAGAAGCTAATTATATTAATGACTATGAAACTGACGATATTCATAACAAAATGCTAACAATAACTAGGAGCCTCAAGTATTGATAACTATAGTTTGTTTATTATGGATATATCAAATAGCCCCGTCTTCTTTCACTCTCCTCGGCTTGTGATTGGCCACTTAGAAAATAAATAATTAAAGAATTGCTGTAGATTGACTAAAATTTATTTCCACAGAGGATACTGCTACACTATCCAATCACAAAAACACAGATTTTATATTGCTGGGCGGGGCCGAGTTTGACATTTCCATAATGAACACACTATAGGAACCTAGGTATTGATAACTCGGAACCTAACTATCGATAACTCGGAACCTACCTATTGATAACTCGGAACCTAACTATTGATAACTCGGAACCTAACTATTGATAACTCGGAACCTAACTAACTCGGAATTAATAACTCGGAACTTAACAATTGATAACTCGGAACCTAGCTATTGATAACTCGGAACCTAACTATTGATAACTCGGAACCTAACTATTGATAACTCGGAACCTAACTATTGATAACTCGGAACCTAACTATTAATAACTCGGAACTAACTATTGATAACTCGGAACCTAGCTATTGATAACTCGGAACCTAACTATTGATAACTCGGAACCTAACTATTGATAACTCGGAACCTAACTATTGATAACTCGGAACCTAACTATTGATAACTCGGAACCTAGCTATTGATAACTCGGAACCTAACTATTGATAACTCGGAACCTAGCTATTGATAACTCGGAACCTAACTATTGATAACTCGGAACCTAACTATTGATAACTCGGAACCTAACTATTGATAACTCGGAACCTAACTATTGATAACTCGGAACCTAACTATTGATAACTCGGAACCTAACTATTGATAACTCTGGACCTAACTATTGATAACTCGGAACCTAACTTTTGATAACTCGCAACCTAACTGTTGATAACTCTGGACCTAACTACTGATTACTAAGAAACTAACGATATGGATAACTAACTCACAATATTAACGACTTAGAAACTAATACTAATAATATCTTGAGACCTCCAGCTTTGATATTTAAATGGTTCATGTTTATTGAGGTTATGATAATATGTGTTTGTTTATTTATGTTATAGCAATACTGAGAGAGAGTTACGAATGTGTTCAAACTCTTTTCTTAAATGTTGTAGTATTATCTCTCTCTCTCTCTCTCTCTCTGATACGGGGTATATAGTAAAGGTGCTTATATCTGTCTGTCTGTCTGTCTGTCTGTCCGTAGATAGATGATGTCACAATATATAAAGTTGTATTGGTCTATACAGGCCTCTAGGGGAGTTATATTGGCATCTTGTTTTCATAGACAACAGGTATCTACAGGTGCAGTAACTACGTTTGATTAGTCGATTGATAACCAATGAGAGAAGAGTCGCAAACATAGCGCACGAGAGTGAAAAATTATAGTTTGCGAAGGGATTATTTTTTTGTTTTCATTATTTGCGCTTGAGGGTGACAAACATAATTCAAAAGTCAATGTTGAATTCATTTGGGTATAGGTATACTGTACATTCACGTATAAAACTTCCTGTACACGTCTTGAGACTCCGAACTACTGGAATGAGTCTTTGAACTGCTTGTCTACCCACAGAAGGCGTTGTATTAACTCATATAAGTTTGAAGCAGTTCCGAAGAAAATTGTAAAGAGACGACTGTTCTTGACTATACTTAGACATTAAAAACATTTGCCAATGTCTGTGCTTTTGGTAGTAATTTTGTGGTTGAGGCAAGACGCTTGGTTGTTTTCTTCACATTGTGTTCATCCATCCATCCATCATCCATCCATCCATCATCCATCCATCCATCCATCCATCCATCCATCCATCCATCCATCCATCCATCCATCCATCCATCCATCCATCCATCTATCCACCCATCCACCCATCCATCTATCCAACTCACACCCAGGTTAACAGACTATTAACCATTGTAGGTGGATTTATCACACAAAATCTAAAAGATACTTTAATAATTAGCACTCTCTGTCAATACCATCCAGAGTAATGGCCGCCTGCAGATTGTGTTAACACGGCGGGGGTCTGCTGCATCTTGTTGGCACTGTGTGTGATTCACCTGTTGAGTGTTTGGTGTCCTGCTCTCAACCTCTCTCACCTTTGCACCTTCCTTCCTCTTGTACGATCATGTAATAATAATAATAATAATAATAATAATTAACGGTTTATTGAAAGAGCTTGGCAGCCAGAAGGCTGAAAATATACAGTTACATATTTGGGGAATGGGTTACGAATTACAAATAATATACAAGTAACATAAGTGACACAAATAAAACATATAATAACTAGATGGGGAAAAGCTCAAACTACAGTTCATTTCAACATAGTGACAGTGCAAGGAGTAGTGTTTACTGGGAGTGAATACACTGATTTATTACAAGTTATTGTTAATTTTTACAATGGTTGGGACTGGGCTGTTCTTATAGCGATCAGTTCGTGCACGTATGGGCTGGATGCGGTTGTGGTGTCGAACAGCAATTCTCGGACTCGGGATCTCAGGTGGTAGTAGAAGCCGGTGTCGGGGATGGTGTAGAAGCTTCTTACCAAATTTGCAGATGAGGTCGTGGTGATGGTCAGTGAGAGTCGAAAGGGTCAGTGTGTTGAGCGCTTCTTGATATGTGGAGTAGGAAGAGGAGAGAATAATCTTGCATGCCCTCTTTTGCACTTTTTCTAGGTGTTTACGTTGTGTGGCATTTAGGGAGGAAGACCAGGTGGGGGAGGCATAGGTGAGCTTGGGAAGTATGAATGTTGTGTAAACACTGAGGAGCTCGTGTGCAGGAACTCCGAGGGACTTGAGTCGGCGGAGGAGGTGGAGACGGAAACTGGAGGATGATAACTTCACTGACGTGTGGTTTCCAATTTAGTTTGTTGTCTATGGTGACGCCGAGGAGCTTGGTGGAATCTACAACCTGGAGTGTGTTCGGACCTAGAGTAATGGAAGGAGGTGGGACAATGTCGGAGGAGAGGTTGATGTGCATAACCATGGTCTTGGTATGGTTGATGGTGACATGGTTGTTGGTGGCCCAGTTTTGGAGACTGTTCAATAAATCCTGAAGGGCGGTATAGTTGGGAGCAGAATTGTTGACGCTGATCCCAATGGTGGAGTCGTCGACATATTTCCAGCAGCAGGGGTTTCTCTTAGGGCATCATTGATGAGCATAAGGAAGCAGAGTGGTCCCATCTTGGTGCCTTGGGGGACGCCACAGGTGAGTGACTGAGAGGTGGAGACAGCCCTCGGAAGCGTACAGCTTGGCGTCGGTCACTGAGGAAGTCTGTAAGCCATGGTATAAGACTTCTCCGAAGCCCGAGGTCAATAGCTTTGTTGATGATTATATTGTGGTCGACTAGGTCGAACGCTTTAGTGAAATCAATGAAGGCGACAGCTACAGACGTTTTTCGTTTCTCGAGATGGCGGTATATGTAATCGAGAAAGCTGACAAGACAGTGAGTGGTGGAGGAAGTTTTCATGTTGCCAAATTGCTGAGGGTCTACGACTCCTGCAATATCAGCATAAGCCCAGTCGAACACAAAACTTTCACAGATTAGGCTGGGTATTGGGGTGATTGCAATAGGTCGTAGCTGATTTAAGGATTGTGGGCTGGTTGACTTGGGCACTGGTGATACATAAGAGGTCTTCCAGTCAGCTGGGCATCTGGCTTGACTGAGAGAAGCATTGATGATGGAGCATAGGGGTTTAGCAAGCTCCGGGGAGAACTCCTTGAAGAGTTTCATTGGTAAGTCAATGGGGGTGGTAGAGCGTTTTAATTTTAGTTTGTCCAAGCGTTTTGCTACTTCAAATTCTTCTACTAAGTCAGTGGGAAGGGGGGCTGGTAGGTAAGCAGGGAGAGTGGTTGTGTCAAGCCGGGGGAGCGTCTGGCATATAGTAGCGAAATGGTTGTTTGTTTGTTCAGCTGCGTCAACATTAGTGAGATGGCTAAGGAAGGGGAGGGGGTGTGTCTTATTGTTTAGTCCACAGAGTTCTTTAAGCTTACCATACCATTGACTGATGTTGGTCTGCTTCAGGTGTTGTAATTTGGTTGGGTAGTGGGACTTCTTTGCAGTGCGTATTTCGCGGATGTCTCGGTTGCGAAGGGACCTGTAGCAGATGTGGTCATTGAGATGAAAGGCTCTGTCTCTCTGTTGCATAAGTCTTTTGACCCGAGGTGTGATCCAGGGCAAGTCAGCTGGGTGAGATCTGACGGACTTCTCGGGGAAGAAGTGGTGGTGAGCTTCCGTGGTGGTGTTGGTATAATTTATCCATTTGGTTTCCACGTCATCCACGCTAAGTACTTCAGTCCAGGGATGGTGAACTATCCACTGCCCGAAGAGGCGCACTGCAGAGTCAGTAATCGGCCTGTAGGTCTTGATGTAGGGTCTCTGTACTTGAGTGGGAGTGGCAGCTGGGGACCAGAGCACTGATAAGTGTGTGCTACACCCGATAGGAGGCATTGGTTGAGGTGGTTGGTACTGGTCCGCTAAATCAGTTAAGATAAGGTCAAGGGTATTTTGACCGTGTGTGGGGAAGGTTACAACTTGTGATAGTGATAGCTGGTCCTGGATATCAGTGGTGTCAATTCATTAAAATCCCCACATAATACTAACTTGGCACATGGGTACCTAACTCTGAGGTGGTCTGAGGTGGTGATGAGATGATTGATAAGAGTGTCTCTGGTGGGTGACCGAGGCGGATGGTATGCCACACAGATTATGATGGAAGCAGTGTTGCGCGGGTGGGCCCGTAGCACGACACGTACCCATAATGCTTCCACATCTGCTGGGACTTGAACATCCAGGCGTGACGGGCGTAGGTCATCTTGACAGAAGAGGGCAACGCCCCCTCCGCGTCTATGTGAACGAAGGTGATGAAAGAGTTGATATCCCTCAATATGACACGTTTCAGGCACAATTTGTGTGTGGTGCGAGGGGGGGGGGGGTAGGTGGCGCTGACCCAAGTCTTCCTAATTGAATTGTCTGGAATTTCTTCTATTTCTTCTTCTTCTTCTTTCTTTCTTTCTTTCTTTCTCCTGTCTTCTTTATTCTATATTTTTTCTCCTTCCGTCCGTCCTTCCTTCCTCTCTCTTTCTCTCTCTCTCTCTCTCTCAGTAAAAGCCTCTACAGAAAGGTCACCATCGGACGTTCACACCCCTCCCCCTCCCCCCAGAACAAAATATTTCTCTATGGGAAAAAAAAAAATTCTAATTAACATAGTTCGTTCTAGAAAAGAAAACATTGATATTTCCTAACCTAATCCATCCTGGGAGCGAAAATCATTTACTAAACATTTTTAATCGGAGAGTTTTAACCAGTTTTAATTCAGTTTATCACAGTTCATCCTAGAGAAAAAAAAAGATTTAACTAGCCAGCATATGCAATCCAACGACACAAAAAAAATCAAGTAGCATATTACTTTCGAGAATAAAATTAACGTACTGAGAATTTACAATCGTAAGAAAAAAAAATTATGTTTATTTCTTCCTATTGGGTAAAAACAAATATATTAATATAGCGTTATATATATATATATCTTAAGAAAAAAATAAATATTCTATCGACGTGAAAATAACTGACTTGGTACAGTATTTTTATCAACATGGCCACTGATAAACAATAAATATACTAATATCATCATTATAAGGTCACTCACTTCACATAATACCTCAATTATTATTCATCACTTGTTAAATAAATCTCTTGGCCTCAGATTATTAAAAGCTCGTTCGCCATTTTTTCCTCCTGACTTTGAGATGACCTGTTTGATTGGCCTTTACGATCATTTTCTCCCTTAATTTAGTCATGTGGACGTATTTGATTGGCCCGTATGATGATACCCTGCTAACATGATATGAGAAACAACATTTGATTGGCTCGTACTATATCTTCCTAATATGATACGAGAAATGATATTTGATTGGCCCGTATGATCAGTGATATCCTCCTAACATGATATGATAAACGACATTTGATTGGCCTGTTCAGTGATATCCTCCTAACATGATATGATAAACGACATTTGATTGGCCTGTTCAGTGATATCCTCCTAACATGAT
Organism: Homarus americanus; assembly: GCF_018991925.1. Taxonomy (NCBI): domain Eukaryota; kingdom Metazoa; phylum Arthropoda; class Malacostraca; order Decapoda; family Nephropidae; genus Homarus; species Homarus americanus. Next base: position 1,557 of record NW_024740828.1, on the reverse strand, counting down.
ATGAGAAACGACATTTGATTGGCGCGTACGATGATACCCTCCAAATATGATACGAGAAACGACATTTGATTGGCTCACATAACCTAAGCCTTATATATATGTAGAAACTAAAGAAATTGAAACCTCCTCCCGGTTATATAAAGGATAAAATGAAATAATAACTTACGAATATTTGAGGATGTGGCCTGTGGATAGATGGGTAGAGGTTAGTGTTAAAACGTGGGTCATACAGGTGGGTGGTGTGGGTGGGTGGTGTGTGTGGGTGGGTCATCTAGTACATGTGGGTGTGTGGTGTACCCTTTGATGTGCCGGCACCTGATACACTTGTTTATATTTGTTTTTGTATCATGAATGAATATATAATGAGCTGAGAAATTTCATATGAATAGTTAAGTGTGCGTGTGTGTGTGTGTGTGTGTGTGTGTGTGTGTGTGTGTGTGTTATTAATTGTTTTGCTAGTTTATTGTGCACCCCATACTCATCCTGTGATCCGTAAAGCAAAAGGATTACAAAGTAGAGTTCATAAAGGATATTCTGGCATTGAATGTTAGAGAGTATTTCAAATAAATTCTTTGTTTAGTTCTATACATAAAGAGGAACTTATTCCCATCTCCGTGAGTACAGGGGTGTGAGGCAGTATGTCTGGCCACACACTTTGTTATTCACATTTTACGATGAATTAACCCCTTGAGTACGATGATTTGATCCTATGAGTACGATGAATTAACTCGTTGTAATTAAGGGGTTAAATCATCGTACTCAAGGGGTTAAATCATCTTACTCATGGGGTTAAATCATCTTACTCATGGGGTTAAATCATCATACTCATGGGGTTAAATCATCGTACTCATGGGGTTAAATCATCATACTCATGGGGTTAAATCATCGTACTCATGGGGTTAAATCATCGTACTCATGGGGTTAAATCATCGTACTCATGGGGTTAAATCATCGGACTCATGGGGTTAAATCATCTTACTCATGGGGTTAAATCATCTTACTCATAGGGTTAAATCATCGTACTCATGGGGTTAAATCATCTTTCTCATGGGGTTAAATCATCGTACTCATGGGGTTAAATCATCTTACTCATGGGGTTAAATCATAGTACTCATGGGGCTAAATCATCTTACTCATGGGGTTAAATCATCGTACTCAAGGGGTTAAGTCATCGTACTCATGGGGTTAAATCATCTTACTCATGGGGTTAAATCATCGTACTCAATGGGTTAAATCATCGTACTCATGGGGTTAAATCATCTTATTCATGGAGTTAAATCATCTTACTCATGGGGTTAAATCATCATACTCATGGGGTTAAATCATCTTACTCATGGGGTTAAATGATCTTACTCATGGGGTTAAATCATCGTACTCATGGGGTTAAATCATCGTACTCATGGGGTTAAATCATCGTACTCATGGGGTTAAATCATCGTACTCATGGGGTTAAATCATCTTACTCATGGGGTTAAATCATCGTACTCATGGGATTAAATCATCTTACTCATGGGGTTAAATCATCGTACTCATGGGGTTAAATCATCTTACTCATGG
>NW_024740827.1:10000-21298 GCF_018991925.1 Homarus americanus | reverse complement strand
CTCATTGTGCTTCGTTCGGTTACGTGTGCTCCCTTGAGGTGTCAGGAAATTCGCGGATTTTTCATTGAATGAGCTACAGCCAGTGAGGGTTCTCCCACTACAGCTCTTCAATATTTTAGGCGGGAATATTTTCTTTTCAAAAGGTGTTGGTAACAGGCTCACACACACACACATAGTTATACGCATACACACACACACACAGATTGGCATGAACACACACACAGACACACATACACAAACATACACAGACACACATAGACACATAAACACATACACACACACACACACACACAACACACATAAACATACACACACACACACACATAAACACACACACACACACACACACATAGATAAGCACATACACACAAACCATACACACATAAACATACCTGAGACACACATAAACACATAAACCTACACACACACACACACACACATACATACACACATACACACCACATAAACACACACACACACACACACACACACACACACACACACACACACATACACACACACACACACACATAAACACACACACACACACACACACACACACACACACACACACACACCCTACCTGGTCTTCCTCTAAATGCCACCTCAACGTAAACACCTAGAAAAAGTTAAAAAGAGGGGCAGACAAGATTATTCTCTCCTTCCTACTCCACATATCCAAGCGCTCAACTTACACTGACCACTTTCGACTCTCACGACCATCACACGACCTCATCTGGGGTTGGTGGGCTTCTGCACCATACGACACCGGCTCCTGAGATCCCTCGCCCAATTGCTGTTCGACACCTGTGTAATCCAGCCCCAGAGCTATAAGACAGCCCAGTCTTAACCATTGTGAATTATCAATTGTAATCAGCAGAGTATTCCAGTCAATCTCTTTTTGTGTCACTATGTTGAAATTTCCTGTGGTTTTGATCTTCTCCCACCTAGTTATTATATATCATATTTGTATCCTTATGTTACTTGTATATTGTTTGTGACCAAGTTATTCTAATTATGTAAGTGTATATTTTCATTCTTCCTTATTTTTTATATCATAATAACACTTAACACTGTTTATCATAATAACACTGTGTTTATATCATAATAACACTGTAACACCTGTTTATATCATAATAACACTGTTAACACACCTGTTTATATCCTATAACACTAACACACTGTTTATATCATATTTACGTAACACACCTGTTTATATCATAATAACACTGCTTAACACACCTGTTTATATCATAATAAACACTTACACCTGTGTGTCATATATACTGTAACCTGCATGTGTCATAATAACATGTAGCTTACATGTGTCATAATATGCTATAAACACACCTGTTTATATCATAGTACTGTAACACACCTGTTTATATCATAATAACACTGTAACTTTTGTCATACACCTGTATGTGTCATATTTACTCTGTAACACACCTGTTTATATCATAACGCCTAACACACCTGTTTATATCATAATAACGCTGTAACCTCATGTATAACGCTGTAACACATGCTTGTGTCATATATAACACACCTGCATGTGTCATATGCTTGTCATGCTTGCATGTATGCTTATGCTTACTGTAACACACCTGCATGTCATGTTATTGCTGTAACACCTGTTTGTGTCATAATACTGCATGTCATATGCTGTAACACACCTGTATGTGTCATATGCTTCTGTAACACACCTGTATGATAACACTGTGCAACACACCTGCGTGTCATATGCTGCTTAACACACCTGTGATTATATGCATATTATTAACGCTGTAAACACCTGCATTGTCGCTAATAACACTGTAACCCACGTGATGTGTCATAATAACTCTGTAACACCTGTAGTGTGTCATAAATAACACTGTAACACACCATCGCCATTAACACTATGGCTTATCATGTGTCATATAACTGTAACACACCTGTTTATATCTATGTACTGTAACACACCTGTATGTGTCATATGCTGTAACACACCTGCATGTGTAGCTGTACACCTGCATGTGTCATATGCTTTATACCTGTTTATATCTAATAACCCTGTAACACATATTTTATATCATATGCTTACTGTAACACACCTGTTTTATATCATACTAACACACCTGTATGTGTCATATGCTTGCTGTAACACACCTGTTTATATCATAATAACACTGTAACACACTGTTTATATCATAATATACTAACACGCCTGTGTGTCATAATAACACTGTAAATACACCTGCATGATCATAATAACACTGTAAACCTGCATGTCATAATAACACTGTAACACACCTGCATGTGTCATGTAACACACCTGCATGTGTCATAATACACTGTAACACACCTGCATGTGTAACACACCTGTATGTGTCCTGCTTGCTGTAACACACCTGCATGTTTCATGTGCTACTGTAACACACCTGTATGTGTCTGTAACACACCTGTATGTGTCATATGCTTACTGTAACACACCTGCATGTGTCATATGTACTGTCACACCTGATATCATGTGCTGTAACACACCTGCATGTGTCGTCATCTTGCTGTAACACACCTGCATGTGTCATAATAACGCACTGTAACACTGTGTCATAATAACACTGTAACACCTGTGTCATTAATAACATAACACACCTGTATGTGTCATATGCTGTAACACACCGGTTTATGCTTATAACACTGTAACACACCTGCGTATTGTCATAATAACGCCTGTAACTTACACCTGTAGTAATCATATTAACACTGTAACACACCTGTGTCATAATAACACTTGGCTTACACCTGTATGTTAATCATCATAACACACCTGCATGTGTCATAATAATACCGTAACACACCTGTTATGCTACCTGCATGTGTCATAATGCTGTCTGTAACACCTGTATGTAGTCCTTATATTACACACCTGCTGTGTGTAATAACCTGCAACACACCTGCATGTGTCATTGCTAACACTGCATGTGTCTATAACCTGTAACACACCTGCATGTGTCATATTTACTCTGTAACACACCTGCATGTGTCATATGACACTGTAACACACCGTGATGTCATGTGGCTTTGACACCTGCGTATTGTCGTAATAACACTGTTACACCTGTGTGTGTCGTAATAACACTGTAACACGCCTGCGTAGTGATCATAATAACTGCTGTGTAACACCACAGTATGTGTCATAATAACTACTGTAAACACCTGTAGTGTCATAACACTGTAACACACCTGCATGTGTCATACTGTAACACATTATATCATATGCTGTAACACACCTGCATGTGTCATAATAACACTGTAACACACCTGCATGTGTCATTGTATTACTGTAACACACCTGCATGTGTCATAATATGCTGCTGTAACACACCTGCATGTGTCATATGCTGCACCATGTGTTATAACTGTAACGCAGCATGTGTCGAATAACACTGTAACACACCTGTGTGTCGCTAACTAACACTGTAACACACCATGTGTCATAATAATACTGTAACACACCTGATTGTCAACCAATAACCTGTGACACCTGTGAGTTTCATGTGTCAGCAACCTGTGATTATAATAACCTGACGTAACACTGCATGTGTCATAATATTTATGTGTAAATAACATATGCTTACACCTGTGTGTGATGTAACACACCTGCATGTGTCAGTATAACACTGTAACACACCTGCATGTGTCATAATAACACACCTGCATGTGTCATATGCTTATAGCCAACACACCTGCATGTGTTCATAATAACATTGTACACCTGCATGTGTCATATGTACACCTGCATGTGTCATATGCTTACTGTAACACACCTGCATGTGTCATATGCTGTAACACACCTGTATGTGTCTTACCATGTGTCATGCTGTAACACACCTGCATGTGTCATAATGCTTACTGTAACACCTGTTGGTATAACATGTGTCACATGTAACGCTGAACACACCTTGATGTGTCATAATAACCCTGTACACACCTGCGATTTGTCATAATAACCTGTAACACACCTGCATGTTAATCATAATAACACTGTAACACACCTGCATGTGTCATAATAACCTGTAACACACCTGTTCATGTGTCTGTAACACACCCAGTTATAATAACACTGTAACACACCTGCATGTGTCATATCTGTAACACACCTGCATGTGTCTATGCTACTGTACATGTGTCACATACAACACTGCTTACACATGTGTCATAATAACACTGTAACACACCTGATGTGTCATGTACTGTAACACACCTGCATGTGTCATATGCTACTAACAGCTACCTGCATGTCATATAACCTGTAATGGTATCATAACACTGTAACGCATGTAGTGATCGTAATAACCTTTTCCTGCATTTATCATAACGCTAACACACTTACGTGTGTCATAATAACGCTGTAACACACCTGCATGTGTCATAATGGCACTGTAACACACCTGTATGTGTCATGTGCTTAACACCATATGTCTGTTGACACTGATTATAATGCTTACACCTGCATGTCTAATGCATGTAACACACATGTGTCATATGCTGTAACACACCTGCATGTGTCATATTACTGTAACACACCTGTATGTGTCATATGCTACCTGTAACACACCTGCATGTGTCATATGCTGTAACACACCTGTATGTGTCATATGCTGCTGCTGCTTCATGTGTCATATTGCTGTAACACACCTGCATGTGTCATATCATGCCTGTACATGTTTCATATTGCTGTGTTATATGATGTTCGTAATACACTCTGCATGTTGTAATAACATATGCGTCTAAGCTTTTACACCGTATTGTAATAAGCTGTAACACCTGTGTGTTAATCGCAATAACACTGTAACACACCTGCGTAATCGGTATAACACTGTAACACGCCTGCATGTGTCATGTAACCTGCTGTGTTCATATGTGTAACACACCTGTGTCATAACACACCTGCATGTGTCATATGCTATGTACACACCATGTGTCATATGCTTATGAACACACCTGCATGTGTCATATCTTGTATGTGTCTTGCTACTAACACACACATGTGTCATATGCTCCTGTCAGCTAACCTGCATGTGTCATATGCTACTGTAACACACCTGTGATGATCATAATAACATTGTAACACACCTGTGTCATAATAACACTGTAACACACCTGCGTAATCATAACACTGTAACACACCTGCTTGTGTCATAATAACACTGTAACACCTGCTGTGTCATAATTAACACTGTAACACACATGTGTATAATTACTGTAACACACCTGTCATGTTGCTTACTAACACACAGTTTTCTTGCTGTAACACACCTGCATGTGTCATATGCTTACTGTACACCTGCATGTGTCATGTAACACCTGTATGTGTCATAACACTGTAACACACCTGTATGTGTCATATGCTTAACACTGTGTGTTTGTGTAACACACCTGTATGTCATAATAACACTTTAACACACCTGTATGTGTCCTAAGCGTGATGATATGTGCTTTACTGATTATATCATAATGACATTGTGACACCGTGATCGTAATAACACTGTAACACACCTGTATTGTCGTAACTAACATTGTAACGCACCTGCATGTGTCAAGTAATAACACCATGTGTCATAACACTGTAACACGCATGTGTCATAATAACACTGTACTGTAACACTTGTATGTGTCATATTGAGTTAACACACCTGTATGTGTCATAATAACACTGTAACACACCTGCATGTGTCATATGTAACACACCTGCATGTGTCATATGTAACACACCTGCATGTGTCATAATAACACTGTGTTACCATAGCATCACTTGCTGTATGCACCGTGTGTCAATAACATAACACACCTGCGTAGTGATCGTAATAACACTGTAACACGTGTTGATCATATTAACGCTTAATAACCTGTGTGATGTAATAACCTGTATGTGTCATAGTAACCTGTACCTGCGTGTGTCATAATTATATATTACACACCTGTTATATCATGTGCTGTAACACACCTGCATGTGTCATATGCTTACTGTAACACACCTGCATGTCATGCTTACTGTAACACACTGCATGTGTCCATGTTTGCTGTAACACCTGCATGTCATATGCTATGCTCACACCTGTGTGTGCTTACTTACTGCATGTGTCATAGCATGCTGTAACACACCTGATTGTGATCATAACACTGTAACACACTGCATGTGTCGTAATAACACTGTAACACACCTGCATGTGTCATAGCCACTGTGGCTTACACCTGCGTGTCATAATGACTAACACGCCTGCGTGGTGATGTAACGCCAACACACCTGTAGTGATCATAATAACACTGTAACACACCTGTATGTGTCATAAGTACTGTAACACACCTGCATGTGTCATATGTAACACACCTGATTATATCATATAACACTGTAACACATGCATGTTCATAATAACACTGTAACACACCTGCATGTGTCATATGCTTACTGTAACACACCTGCATGTGTCATATGTAACACCCTGTTTGTGTCATATGCTGTAACACACCTGCTGTGTGTCATATGCTGTAGCACACCTGCATGTGTCATAATAACACTGTAACACACCTGCATGTGTCATAATAACACCAACACACCTGCATGTGTCATAATAACACGTAATACACGCCTCTTTGTATGTATGTTAACACCTGTGTATTGATCATAATGAAACGCTGTGACACCGCCGTGATGATGTGCTGTAACACCGTATTGTCATATTGACACTGTAACACACCTGCGTGTGTCATGGCTGTAACACACCTGTGTGTCATAATGTAACACACCTGTATGTGTCATAACACTGTAACTTACCTGTATGTCATATGTAACACACCATGTGTTATATATATACCTGCATGTGTCATATGCTGCAACACACCTGCATGTGTCATATACTATGTGTCCATATGCTTAACACACCTTGTGTGTCATGTAACACACACCTGCATGTGTCATATGCTGCTGTAACACACCTGCATGTGTCATAATAACAGCAATGTAACACACCTGTATGTTCGTAATAACGCTGTAACCTGCGTATTGATCGTTAATGACATAACGACATAAGTGATCGTAATAACGCCGTAACACACCTGTAGCATTGTAGTAACGCTATCAATGACGCACCTTGATGATCGTAATAACCTGTAACACGCCTGCGTATTGATCTGTAGTAACACTATAACACGCCTGCGTATTGTCATAATAACACTGAATAACACGCATGATGTGTCGTAATAACACTGTAACACGCCTGCGTCATGCCAATGCGCGTAACACACCTGTATGTGTCATATAATAACGCTGAACGCTTACCAGCTTATGTGTCATAATATAACACTGTAACACACCTGTATTAATAACACTGTAACACACCTGTATGTGTCTATGTAATAACGCTAACACACCTGTATGTCCGTAACACTGTAACACACCTGTCCTTAATAACACTGTAACACACCTGTATGTCATATGCTGTAAACACCTGCCTTCATAATAACACTGAACACACCTGTGATTATGTATCATATTAACACTGTAACACACTGCATGTGTCATATGTAACCTGCATGTGTGTCATAATACTGTAACACACCTGCATGTGTCATAACACCTGATTTGTCATAACACTGTAACACACCTGCATGTGTCTTAACAGTAACTTACACCTGCATGTGTCATATGCTACTGTAACACACTGTATGTGTCATATACTGCACCTGCATGTGTCATATCTGCTGTAACACACCTGTATGTGTCATAACACACCTGTATGTGTCATATACTGCACACACCTGTATGCGTCATATGCTGTAACACACCTGTATGTGTCATAATAACACTGCACACCTGTATGTGTCATAATGTGCTGTAACACCGTGATTGTAATGACTGTGACACCTGCATGTGTCATAATGAAACACTGTAACACCTGCATGTGTCATAATAACCTTAACTGCACCTGCGTGATGCGTAATAACTGCTGTAACACGTATGTGTCATAATGCTGTAACACACCTGTAGTGTGTAATAACACTGTAACACACCTGTGTGTCATAATACTGCAACACACCTGCATGTGTCTAACACTGTAACACACCTGCATGTGTCATATACTGCATGTGTCATGCTTGTAACACACCTGCATGTGTCATATGTACACCTGCATGTGTCATATGTGCTTACTGTAACACATAGCCCATGTGTAACACTGTAACACACCTGCATGTGTCATAACACTGTAACACACCTGCATGTGTCATATGTACTGTAACACACCTGCATGTGTCGTAATAACACTTAATACACCCATGTTGTCATAATTGCTGTGACACCGTGTCATGTAAACTGTAACACACCTGCATGTGTCATAATAACACTGTAACACACCTGCATGTGTCATATGCTGTAACACACCTGCATGTGTGTTACTGTAACACACCTGATGTGTCATATGTCCTGTAACACACCTGCATGTCATGTGTCACTGTAACACACCTGTGTGTGTCACTGTAACACACCTATGTGTCATAGCTTACTGTACACACCTGATGTGTCATAATAACACTGTAACACACCTGTGTGTGTTTGTGTCATAATAACACTGTAACACACCTGCATGTGTTTTCGCTGTGGCACACCTGTTTTTCATAATAACACTGACACACCTGCGTTGAATAACGTGACACACCTGCAGTGTCATAATGCACTGTCACCTGTATGTGTCATATGTACTGTAACACACCTGCATGTGTCATATGTAACACACCTGATTTGTCTGTAACCTGTAACACACCTGTGTGTCATATAACACTGTAACACACCTGTATGTGTCATAATAACACTGTAACACACTGCATGTGTCATAATAACACTGTTGGTTTTTGTAATACACCTGTTTTATATGTAACACACCTGTATGTTTCATAATAACACTGTATTACCTGCATGTGTCATATTAACACTGTACACCTGCATGTGTCATATACTTTTTGTTGTGTTTTTTTTTGTTTGTTTTTGTTGTGTTTTGTAACACCTGTATGTGTCATATATAACACTGTGTGTTTGTAACACACCTGCATGTCATATTAACACACCTGTATGTGTCATAACACTGTAGCTTACCTGTATGTGTCATATTAACACTGTGTATTTATATACCTGTATGTGTCATAATACTGTACACACCTGCATGTGTCATTATAACATTGTAACACACCTTGTGTGTCATGTAACACACACCTGTATGTGTCATATAAACTGTAACACACCTGTTGTGTCATAATACACTGTTTACACGCATGTGTGTTCATAACAACACTGTAACATTGTCATTGATTTTTTTGTGTCATAATAACACTGTAACACACCTGTTTGTGTCATAATAACACTGTAACACACCTGCTGTGTTGTAATATGCTGTAACACACAGTTATTGTCCTTATGCTGTAACACACATGTTTTGTCATAATAACACTGTGACACGCTAATGTGTCATAATAACACTGTAACACTTTTGAGATGTCATTTGTTTTTTAATAACATTGTGTAACACCTGCATTGTCATAATAATTAACACTGTAACACACGTGTCTTAATAACACTGTAACACACCTGCATGTGTCATAATAACACTAACACACCTGCATGTGTCATAATATGTAACACACCTGTATGTGTCATAATAACACTGTAACACACCTGTATGTCATATGCTGTAACACACCTGCGTGTCATAATAACACTGTAACACACCTGTTATGTGTCATAATAACACTGTAACACACTGCATGTGTCATAATAACACTGTAACACACCTGCATGTATTCATATAACTGTAACACACCTGCATGTGTCATAACATGATTATATATAACACTGTAAACACCTGCATGTGTCTGTAACACTAACACACCTGCATGTGTCATATAACACTGCTGGTTATCACCTGCATGTGTCATATGCTCTGTAACACACCTGCATGTGTCATAACACACCTGTATGTGTCATATACTGCAACACCTGTATGTGTCATAATAATGTAACACACCTGTATGTGTCATAATAACACTGCACACCTGTATGTGTCATAATAACACTGTAACACCATGATCATAATAACACTGTAACACTGCTATTGTTTACTGTAAAACCTGCATTGTCATATACTGTAACACACCTGCATGTGTCATAATAACACTGTAACACGCATGTGTCATAATAACACTGTAACACACCTGTAGTGTTATAATAACACTGTAACACACCTGTATGTGTCATAATACTGTAACACACCTGTATGTGTCATAATAACACTGTAACACACCTGCATGTGTATCTACACCTGCATGTGTCATAATGTAACACACCTGCATGTGTCATATTAACACCTGATGTGTCATATATGTAACACACCTTGTGTAACACTGTAACACACCTGTATGTGTCATAACACTGTAACACACCTGTATGTGTCATAATAACACTGTAACACACCTGTATGTGTCATAATAACACTTAACACACCTGTATGTGTCATAATAACACTGTAACACCGTGTCATGTAAACTGTAACACACCTGCATGTAATAACACTGTAACACACCTGCATGTGTCATAATAACACACTGTAACACACCTGTATGTGTCATATACTGTAACACACTGTATGTGTCATAACACACCTGTATGTGTGATACTGTAACACACCTGTATGTGTGCATAAACTGTAACACACCTGTATGTGTCATAATAACACTGTAACACACCTGTATGTGTCATATAACACTGTAACACACCTGTATGTGTCATAATAACAGTGTAACCTATGGAACACACACACACACACACACACACACACACACACACGCCCGCTTGTTATTACTCTGTTATTGAGTTTTATTTGGGAAAAATCCTGTCTGTTATTCGAATATTTTGTAACTTTTTTACTTTAAAACAAAACTCTTGAACACGGCAGGTAAAATTTGTGGTCGTTTTGTTCATTGGTTGAGACTAAAATGTTGAACACACCGTCACGCGGCCATGTTAGTCTGAACAGTGAATCTAGACATTATTGTTAACCTTCGTGAAAAAATATTATATGATGTGAAGAGAAGGATGACTTGTGTTCCTTCAATAATATCTTATGTAATGCTTATACACTGTCTCCTGGTGAGGGGGAAGGGATGGGGGGAGGGGAGGGGTGGAGAGTGAGGGAGGGAGGTGAGGTGTTGTGAGGAGTTAATGTAGGGAGAGAAGGTAGAAATGAGTGAGGGGTGCCTGCGGTCACC
>NW_024740827.1:0-5000 GCF_018991925.1 Homarus americanus | reverse complement strand
CAGTGCCTGGGGGATCAAGTGAGTCGTAGTGTAGTGAAAATGACTAGAAAAATGAAATGTTCTCCAGTACCTAATGGCTGACTGATTTCTCTCTCCCTCACGGGGTCAACACGAACTGGGTGCAGGTGAAGTACATCTATATATGACACCTGTGTGCACAATAATGATTTCCTTTCCTAATGTGGTGATGTTCTGCGTGAGCGTGGCAGCGTCGCAATGCCAAACTTATGAATGAATGGGTAGTGGTCTTTGGAGCTGACTGCTGAGGTTACACCATCACCACCATACTACTGTGAGGGTTACACCATCACCACCATACTGTACTGAGAGTTACACCATCACCATCATTTGTACTGTGAGGGTTACACCATCACCACCATACTGCGCTGTGAGGGTTACACCATCACCACCATACTGCACTGTGAGGGTTTCACCATCATCACCATACTCCATCTGTGGGTTACATCATCACCTACCATACTGTACTGTGAGGGTTTCATCATCACCAATATACTGTACTGTGAGGGTTACACCATCACCACTTATATTGTACTGTGAGGGCCATCACCATCGTACTGTACTGTGAGGGTTACACCATCACACCATACTGTACTGTGAGGGTTAGTACCATCACCACTATACTGTACCGTGAGGCTACACCATCACCACCATACTGTACTGTGAGGGTTACACCATCACCACCATACTGTACTGTGAGGGTTGCACCATCACCACCATACTGTACTATGAGGGTTACACCATCACCACTATACTGTACTGTGAGGGTTACACCATCACCACCATACTGTACTGTGAGGGCGACACCATCACCACTATACTGTACTGTGAGGGCTCAATTCACTCAATTATACTGTATCTGTGAGGGTTGCACCATCACCGCTGTATTGTACTGTGAGGGGTTACACCATCACCGCCATACTGCACTGTGAGCGTTACAACATCACCACCATACTGCACTTATGAGGGTTATACCATCACCAATTATACTTGTACTGTGAGGTTATACCATCACCAATTATTGTACTGTGAGGGTTGCACCATACCGCCATACTGTACTGTGTGAGCACACCATCACCACCATATTGTACTGTGAGGCTGCACCATCACCATACTGTACCGTGAGGGTTACACCACCACCACCATATTGTACTGTGAGGGTTACACCATCACTATATCAGTAGAGGGTTACACCATCATCAGCATAATGTACTGTGAGGGTTACACCATCACCACCATACTGCACTGTGAGCGTTACACCATCACCACCATACTACACTGTGAGGGTTACACCATCACCAATATACTGCACTGTGAGGGTTATGCCATCACCATCACCACACTGTACTGTGAGCGTTACACATCATCACCATATACTGCACTGTGAGGGTTACACCATCACTAATATACTGCACTGTGAGGGTTACACCACCACTATATTGCACTGTGAGGGTTACACCATCACCACATACTGCACTGTGAGGGTTACACCATCACCATACTGTACCGTGAGAGTTACACCATCACCACCATACTGTACTGTGAGCGTTACACCATCACCAATATTATATTGCCGTGAGGGTTACACCATCACCACCATACTGTACTGTGAGAGTTACACCATCACCATTATACTGTACTGTGAACGTTACACTATCACCAATTATACTGTACTGTGAGGGTTACACCATCACTACATACTGTACCGTGAGGTTACACCATCACCACCATACTGTACTGTGAGCGTTACACCATCACCACTATACTGCACTGAGGGTTACACCATCACCACCACATACTGTACTGTGAGAGTTACACCATCACCACCATACTGCACTGTGAGCGTTACAACCATCACCACCATACTGCACTGTGAGCGTTGCTAACTATCACCAATTATTGTACTGTAGAGAGTTACACCATCACCACTATACACTGCACTGTGAGCGTTACACCATCACCACTATACTGTACTGTGAGCGTTACACCATCACCACCATACTGTACTGGAGAGCACCATCACCACTACTATCCTGCACTCGTGAGCGTTACACCATCACCATACTGTACCGTGAGAGTTACACCATCACCACTACTGTACTGTGAGCGTTACACCATCACCACCATACTGTACTGTGAGGGTTACACCATCACCACCATACTGTACCGAGGGTACATCATCACCAATATACTGCACCGTGAGGGTTACACCATCACCACTATACTGTACTGTGAGGGTTACACCATCACCATACTGTACTGTGAGGGTTACACCATCACCACTATATTGTTCTGTGAGGCTGCATCACCACCATACTGTACTGTGAGGGTTGCACCATCACCACTATACTGTACTGTGAGAGTTACACCATCACCACCATACTGTACTGTGAGCGTTACACCATCACCAATTATACTGTACTGTGAGGGTTACACCATCACCACTCATACTGCACTGTGAGCGTTACACTCACCATACTGTACTGTGAGCGTTACACCATCACCAATTATACTGTACTGTGAGCGTTACACCATCACCACCATACTGTACCGTGAGCGTTACACCATCACCACCATACTGCACTGTGAGGGCTACACCATCACCACCATACTGTACTGTGAGCGTTACACCATCACCACCATACTGTACCGAGAGTTACACCATCACACCATACTGTACCGTGAGCGTTACACCATCACCACTATACTGCACTGTGAGGGTTACACCATCACCACCATACTGCACTGTGAGGGCTGCATCATCACCACCATACTGCACTGTGAGGGTTACACCATCACCACTATACTGCACCGTGAGGGTTACACCATCACCACCATACTGCACTGTGAGGTTTACACCATCACCACTCATACTGTACTGTGAGGGTTACACCATCACCATTACTACTGCACTGTGAGGGTTACACCATCACCACTATACTGTACTGTGAGGGTATACCATCACCAATTATACTGCACTGTGAGCGTTAACCATCACCACCATACTGCACCGTGAGGGTTACACCATCACCACCATACTGCACCGTGAGGGTTACACCATCACCATTCGCACCGTGAGCGTACACCATCACCACTATACTGCACTGTGAGGGTTACACCATCACCAATTATACTGCACTGTGAGGGCTACACCATCACCACCATACTGTACTGTGAGGGTTACACCATCACCACCATACTGCACCGTGAGCGTTACACCATCACCACCATACTGCACCGTGAGGGCTACACCATCACCACCATACTGCACTGTGAGCGTTACACCATCACCACCATACTGCACTGTGAGGGCTGCACCATCACCACTATACTGCACTGTGAGCGTTACACCATCACCACATACTGCACTGTGAGGGTTACACCATCACCACCATACTGTACCGTGAGGGGTTACACCATCACCACTATACTGTACTGTGAGGCTACACCATCACCACCATACTGTCACTGTGAGGTTACACCATCACCACCATATTGCAGTACTGTGAGGGTTACACCATCACCACCATACTGTACTGTGAGGGTTACACCATCACCACCATACTGTACTGTGAGGGTTACATCATCACCACCATACACGCACTCGTGAGCGTTAGCACCATCACCACTATACTGCACTGTGAGGGTTACACCATCACCACCATACTGTACTGTGAGGGTTACACCATCACCACCATACTGTACTGTGAGGGCTACACCATCACCACTATTATACTGCACTGTGAGGGTTACACCATCACCACCATACTGCACTGTGAGGGCTACACCATCACCGCCATACTGCACTGTGAGCGTTACACCATCACCACTATACTGCACTGTGAGGGTTACACCATCACCACCATACTGCACTGTGAGAGTTACACCATCACCACCATATCTGCACTGTGAGGGTACACCATCACCACCATACTGCACTGTGAGAGTTACACCATTACCACCATACTGCACTGTGAGGGTTACACCATCACCACTATACTGTACTCGTGAGGCTACACCATCACCACCATACTGCACTGTGAGGGTTACATCATCACCACCATACTGCACTGTGAGGGTTCACACCATCACCACCATACTGTACTGTGAGGGTTACACCATCAATTATACTGTACTGTGAGGGTTACACCATCACCAATTATACTGCACTGTGAGGGTTACAACATCACCAATTATACTGCACTGTGAGGGTTACACCATCACCACTATACTGTACTGTGAGGGTTACACCATCACCATTATACTGTACTGTGAGGGTTACACCATCACCACCATACTGCACTGTGAGGGTTACACCATCACCACCATACTGCACTGTGAGGGTTACACCATCACAGCCATACTGCACTGTGAGCGTTACACCATCACCAATATACTGCACTGTGAGGGTTACACCATCACCACCATACTGCACTGTGAGAGTTACACCATCACCACTATACTGCACTGTGAGGGCTACACCATCACCACCATACTGCACTGTGAGAGTTACACCATCACCACCATACTGCACTGTGAGGGTTACACCATCACCACTATACTGTACTGTGAGGGTTACACCATCACCACCATACTCACTGTGAGGGTCACCATCACCACCATACTGCACTCATCGTCATAAATAAGGATCTTCCTCAATAAGGTTTTGATATCACATGACGGCTCCGAGCAGACCTGTCAAACGACCCCAACACTGCCACGACCACAGCACCATACACACACCACACCCACGACCACAGCACCACACTCAGACCACACCCACGACCACAGCACCACACCCACAGCACACCCACGACCACAGCACCACACCACACCACACCCACGACCACAGCACCACACACTCACACCACACCTACCACGACCACAGCACCACACACACACCACACCCACGACCACAGCACCACACACTCACACCACACCCACCACCACAGCACCACACACCCACACCTTACTATCACAAC
>NW_024740826.1:0-10472 GCF_018991925.1 Homarus americanus | reverse complement strand
CTCCAACAATTAGATGATTAGACAGAATTGAATATATTGAAACAGGCGAAATATATTAGATGATGATAGATGCATATATATTTTTTTACCTGTTTATTAATCTTGATATTGTGAGAGTTGTGTGAATTATATATTAGGAGTTATATATCACGATGATAAATTAGCTTCAGGGTTGTATAAGTTGTTGGTAAAATGTTGTTTTTTCAGGTTCACTATATGATGGGTGATGATAGTAGTGTAAACAGTTGAATGTAATCTGTTTTTAGTTTTGTTATTGTTTAAGTGTTTTTATTCTTTGTTTTGGTGTGGATGTTGTTGTGTGGTGTGGTGTGAGGGTGTGTTGGATGGTGTGAGTGTGAGGTGTGAGGGTGTGTTGGATGGTGTGAGGGTGTGGTGTGAGGTGTGAGGGTGTGTTGGATGGTGTGAGGGTGTGGTGTGTGGTGTGAGGGTGTGTTGGATGGTGTGAGGGTGTGGTGTGTTTATGTATTGTGTTGTGATGATATGTCAGTGTTTTGTGTTGTGGTGCTGTGTAATGTTGCGTTGTGGTGGTGCATTGTGATTTACGGGTACGGGTGTGTTGTGATAGTGTGTTGTATTGGTGTATTAATTCATTGTGTTGTGTTGGTATGTTGTGTTGATGTGAGGTTCTGTTATGTTGTGTTGATGTGAAGTTCTGTTATGTTGGTGTGTTACCAAGATGTGTTACGTTAGTTTGTTATATGGTGTTGGTGTATTATATGTTGTAGTGTTGTGTTGATATAGTGTGTTGTGTTAGAGGAATTAAGGTATAGTAGGCCGCATGTCACTAATTATGGCGTCTGACCTCACGAAAGATAACAAACTCCCACCTGTAAACACTAATTATGTAAACAGGTTATAAACACAACCATTATTCTTGAGTCTTAGGCCAAGGTTAATGTACAGTGTATAGTGGTGTTTATAATATACACACGGCTGTTATATCAAGGTCATAAATACTGTATATACAGGTGGATGACATAGAGGTATTATTTTTCCTTAAGTAGATAGGTATGATTTACACTATTTCGATTTACACGATGCCGAATCAATATTTTGACTTCACGCAGTAGATAGGGTCTGTAGTAAGATCTATCAACTTCAATATAAGATTCACCTGACAATATGTACAACCTATAATAAATACTCAGTACCATACATATAATTCAGTCTGGTCTTTGTGGTGGTAATTTTCCTGGTAGAGAATATCCAATAGTTGGCTGGCGTCTCAAGCTGCTCCCAACCTCAATTATATTTATGAGGAAACTGATGAGTAAATGGAGTTGACGCCGAGACAAATTTATCCTGGCAATAGTCTCCAGGATATAGGGAGAGAGGTGTGTGTGTGTGTGTGTGTGTGTGTGTGTGTGTGTGCGTGTGTGTGTGTGTGTGTGTTTTGAACCTGCTCAACACACTGTGGTAGGTAAAGTACACATAACTGAGTATTACCTAAAAAAATTAATCAGGTTTGCCAGGTGAGTTTTGATTTAATAAGAAAACACAGACAGACATTTAAAGTATAGCAATATCTCAGTATTAAGATATAGTCTCATGAGATATTGTGTTTTTTGTTTTAATCTAAATTTATCAGAAAAGTTAGTTAGAAGTTCATCATTACCTCACATTAATAAGACATTAAGAGGGATTATGACGGGTATCTCGTTGATCAGGGAGGCAGGGACCTTGTGACAGTGTGCTAGTAGTGAGTAATAACTTCCCTCACCAACTTCAGCGTGACGTGTGCTTATGATATTAATGTTGTTGGTGTATACGCGGCTGTGTGAGAGTACTCTATGGCGGAGAGGGGGCATAGGCTATAGTGAGTTGTTAGGTCACCAAGAGTTTAAGAGTTTCAGGGCAACTGTGTCAGGGAATATTCAGTGAGCTGTAAGGTAAGAGTATGTTGTTGAGGGGTGGTAGAAGAATGATATGTTACAGTGGAATTCAAGTATCGTGCTCGTGGAATTCAAGTATCGTGCTCAAGGAATTCAAGTATCGTGCTCGTCTGTCTTAAATTCCCCACCTGTAAAGTAAGGTGTGCCTGCTCGTAGTTGTGTGGGTGTAAGGTCCTACTGGCAACAACCACCAACCCTGACTACAAGAGGTGAGAGAAATGTGCTGGAGTGTTGTGCAGGAAATGAAGAAAGATGTTTTATATGTTCAGGGAAGAAAAACTATTATGTTAGACATTTGTAATAAGAAATGCAGTCTTTTTGAATTCCATCTGTGGGAAAAGTTGCAGGAATTTTAGTGTGAGAACAAACTAAATATATTTTTGTAAGTTGAGGAGAGGAAATGAGCGAGACTATCGTGTCCAGCATGCTTGGTGGGCAGGCGAGTAATGATGGGGCGTGAGGCGAGCATTAATCTTGCCTGGTGTTGACACCCTGACTATGTGACTAATGTGGCCCGCCCTCCAGGACCCTCAGGCACCCAACACGCTGCCCCCGTGATCAAGGACGGTGACCTGGGATAGAGGGAAGGTGTGAAGTGAATAATGTACCCAGGAGGACTATTGGAGAAAGTGCCGGGGAATGTGAGGAGTTGGGGACGGAAGAATGGAGTAGGTAGGTGGAGGAGATGGAGAGGAATATAAAAAAGAGAAGAGGTAAACTTTAAGAGGTGTAGGAGGAGGAGGTGTAAAGAAAACGTTAACTGTGTAAAGAGGCTTTACCCGTGACGTCAGCACCACCAACACACTAATTCATAAATGACAAATAAAAGGTCGCTCCTCACCTGGGTCGTGACACCTGGCTGAGTTAAACCATTACCTTGTGTTTACCTGTAAGTTATGGTGTCTTTGTGGATTATTACTAGCAGTATATTCAGGGCTAGTAACAATAATATGTAAAGCCCTCTTATCCTCCCTGAATATGTATATGTATGCATGTATGAATATCCCCGATAGAATAAAGTCAAACTCGTACACCCTTTTGAAACTTGATATATATTATATTATATTATATTATTTTATATTATATTATACTACATTATATTATATATTACATGTATATTATATTATATTATATTATATTATACTACATTATATTATATATTACATGTATATTATATTATATTATATTATATTATTTTATATTATATTATACTACATTATATTATATATTATATTATATTATATTATATTATTTTATATTATATTATACTACATTATATTATATATTACATGTATATTATATTATATTATATTATATTATTTTATATTATATTATACTACATTATATTATATATTACATGTATATTATATTATATTATATTATATTATATTATATTATATTATATTATATTATATTATACTACATTATATTATATATTACATGTATATTATATTATATTATATTATATTATATTATATTATATTATATTATACTACATTATATTATATATTACATGTATATTATATTATATTATATTATACATCATCAACATATCTAAACCAGACTGCTGAAGGTGGTAAAATATTACTTAATAGTTTCTTTTCAAATAATTCCACATATAGGTTGCTTAATACAGGTTTAGATATGTTGATGATGTATTATGTCTCTGGCCATGTAATGAGGACCTAAAAGCTTTCCTGCCACAACTTAACAACTTAGCCCCCTCGATCAAATTCACTGTGGAATTAGAGCATGACTGTAAATTGCCATTCCTAGACTGTCTGATCCACATAATAGGTAACACCTTTTCAGTTCAGTATTTATAGAAAACCAACTAATGTGTGTTCATACATTCATTATTATTCTGCCCACCATAATAGAGTCAAACAGTCAGTATTTTCAACAATGTTTTTACGTGCTTTGAGAATTTGCAGTCCGGAATTCATTGATGAGGAATATAAATATATCTATAATATTGGCTTGAACCTTAAGTACCCTAGATCTTTTGTAGACAAATGCCTGAACATTACTAAGAAATCTTTCTATAGAACCGATCTCAAGCCCGCCCATGACCATAAGAATCTCTTAGTATTACCATTTCACAAAAAATTCTCTCAAATTCCTTTACAACTAAAAACCTGGAATGAGTGGTTATTGGGTTACGGCTGTCTTCCTGTTGCCATTAATATTTTATCGGTTTTCTGTTAAAATGTAGATAATACTGTCATAAATGAAGGTGTTATAACGTACGTTTTTGAGAAGGTTCACACAAGAACTATTTAAGCAATTTTCATAAGTTCTCCTTCCAAGTGTCCATTTTCTACGAGACCAGTGAAGGCTACAGAGAACGATATGGGATTATTGCCGGGGATACTATTATAACTCTCTCTCGCTCTCTCTCATGATGATATCGCGCTCTCTTTCTTTTTTATTTCTTTCTCCTGTTATTATTACCTTCGTCACTTCTCGGATTCTCACCCACTGTATGGGCTTGGAAGGTGCGCTCGTGTCAAGAGTTGCCGGATCAAGAAGGTTACACAGGCCGGTCAGTGCTGTAGTGAAGAGGATAAAATAATCGAGTTCACAATTACTCTTATCATCTTTCCCACTTGGGCGTCAGATGATTCCATTAGTGTATATATGACTTGTGTTGTTCCCTGTCAGGTGTTTATATACATGAGTTAATAGCCTCTTGCTCTTCAGTAGTATAAAGTGGACAGTAAAAGACGTTGTAACTTGGGGTCAGGAGATAAACTTTTAACGGCGTTGTTGATTGATTCGACTTACTGTTTATCGTTGTGTATTTACCTGTTTTGCCAGATTAACCATCCTGACGCTAACTTAACCTTAATTAACTCCATGGTCTATTAGTCGCTAGTCAGTTCTGATTAGCTACAAATCGTTTCAAGTCATTCTGTCAGTTAGCCTTTCAGGATGAGGTAATACATTGCTAACTAACGCAGGTAAAAGCACTAGTTGTAATGATGTTATTTAAACGTGTGGGTGCCGGAGGGGAGTGGGTGCCGGAGGGGAGGGGAGCAACTATCTAGGGGTTGAAAGGTCATGACCCAGGTGTTGAGGTCAGGTCTTGTCGCTGTTCCATCCGCGTGTTAAACCTGTTCTTAAGGGTTGATTGTACAAGCAATTTTTGTTGTGTTAGATGGAGATTGGTTGCTTTTATTACTGTGTGTAGTGGTCGGGAGGCTGCCGGAGGGAGGCTCTCGTCTGTCTCATCTTTGGTTAGTTAGTAAAGGAGATGCTCAGGTAACTCGTATAAGGTTAATTAAATAGTTATCCTCTTATTTTTCCTACTGGTTGTGGATTAAAGTTAGATATTAACTTCTCGTGTACAATATATCACATGGCATGGTAGAGAATGTTTCCAATTTAGTTCATAATCTTTGTAAATAATAACAACAAATGAATTACACATCTCAGGACCCAGCTTATTTTACTGAGATTTATTCGATACATGATGACCATAAGGTAGTTCCTTAACAACCAGATCACGTTGTTTACAGGCAGTGATTTGAGGACGCCGGCCGTTACTCGTTGTTTTATTACAATACGATATCTCACACCAACGGCCGTACACCGTGATGTGGCGACCCTGTTATCCCTCACACTTCTTCACTAGGGAATTTCCTTCTCACTCAAGCGTCAGTGACTCCCTTATCACACAACTAAACATAAGTGCTGTCTTGCTCATGTTGTACTACAGAGGCCTTTCTGAAACACATCCCTTGTCAGTAAGTATCCATCAGTGGGGCTCATGGTCTTGTATACGTCAATTACTCTGTCACAGTTTACATAAATATGAAGAAAATTGACACTCCTAAAATGTGGTGTAACTTTAATATTATTGTACGTGCTACTGGTATATTTTCTTCAGTGGGGTCCTGGTGGTGTTGGGGAAGGAGAAGTGCCTTTGGTTCATTTAGTTTGGTGTTATTTATAATACTCCTCGATTGTTCATCTCATTATGGGCACAAGAGATCAGTTGTTCTATGTTAGTTTGTTTTGGGTTTTCTCTCATGTATATAGCCCTTCCCTTTCCTTCCTTCCATCCCCTTTCTCCTTACTCTTTCGTCTCATTCCTTCCTTTACCTTTCTTTCCCTCCCTTTCCCTTCCTTCCCTCCATTACCCTTCCTTCTTCCCATATCCCCTTCCTCCCTTTCGCCTCCCCCCCCCTCCTTCACTCCCTTTCCTCCTCATCCCTCTCCTTCCCTCCCCTCCTCCCCCCACACCCCTCCCCCCACACACCTCCCCACACCTCCCACACCCCCACACACCTCCCTCAGCCACACACCTCCCCACACACACACACACCCTCCCCACACACCTCCCACACACACACCCTCCCCACACACCCCCACACACCTCCCCATTACCTCCCCACACACACCTCCTTCACTACCCTCCCCACATTACCCTTTCCCACACACCCCCGTTATAACACGTTGCATACACACAAATCAATTGTTATTCTACCACACGGTGTTGAGTGCTAACTGTCAAACTTCAATCACATATCCTGCCCTTATAAAACGTGCTGATTTAGGCGTGGGCTGTACCGTATGTTGGTAGAGTTCAGCTACACGCCCCAGCACTCACCCCAGGCAAGAGCGGTGTGTTGTGACTAAATAAAACCTCCGCATGTGTCTTGTTGTTGCAGAGGAGAATCATTTTTGTGGAAGGGTTTTGCTTCCTGCCTCGATATGTAAATTGCTCACTGTTAAGAAATGTAGTATATTTTTTTTTGCCTTAGTTGGATGTGGAGGATAGTAGGTACTCTTCCTTTGAGACAGACAGACAGACAGACAGACAGACAAACAAATGCATTTATTTTTCTGCGTAAAAAAAATCTAGTGGGATAATGACACTATTTTTTCCTGGGGGGGGGACAGATAACCTTATTAATATCATCACTCTTGTTGCACTTCCATCACCACCACCACCACACCCACCACCTTCACTATCACCACTTTCACTACCACCACCACCACAACAACTTCCTTCACTATCCCCACAACCTTCACCACCACCACCATTTTTATTTAATTTTTTGCGGTGAACGTAATTGGCATATAATGACACAACTCTCACGGGAGTAATATCAGATGCCGGAAACCTCTGGTGGAATTACGCCGTAGGTGACTGTGGAAACGTGACTGTTATTACCCATTGCAAAAACTCGATTATATCTTTTTGTTTGGATCAATTATTTGCTGGTTGTGATTAGGGCATTGATGAGTGAACATTAGGAGAAAATACATACAGTTGTGTTAAGGAAGTTGGGTGATGAAGTGTCTTGGTCGAGTCTGAGAGCCAGTGTTGTTGTTGCTTTTTGTTTTATTATTTATTTATTTATTATGATGAATGAATAAGAACACAGACAGGTTAATCGTTATAATGGGGGGTGACATCCCCGGCATGAAGTCTGGAACGAACGAAATGTAATGGATAATCAGTCGCGGTTGTGGGGGAAGGTAGGTGTGTGTGTGTGTGTGTGTGTGTGTGTGTGTAATAATAATAATAATAATAATAATTAACGGTTTATTGAAAGAGCTTGGCAGCCAGAAGGCTGAAAATATACAGTTACATATTTGGGGAATAAGACATATAGTAACTTAGATGGGGATCAGCTCAAACTACAGTTCATTTCAACATAGTGACAGTGTAGGGAGCAGTGTTTACTGGGAGTGAATACACTGATTTATTACATGTTATTGATAATTTTTACAATGGTTGGGACTGGGCTGTTCTTATAGCGATCAGTTCGTGCACGTATGGGCTGGATGCGGTTGTGGTGTCGAACAGCAATTCTCGGACAGGGGATCTCAGGTGGTAGTAGGGGCCGGTGTCAGGGATGGTGTAGAAGCTTCTTACCAAATTTGCAGATAGTCGTGGTGATGGTCGGTGAGAGTCAAGGTCAGTGTTGAGCGCTTGATATGTGGAAGTGGAAGAGGAGAGAATAATCTTGCATGCCCTCTTTTTGCACTTTGTCTAGGTGTTTACGTTGTGTGGCATTTAGGGAGGAAGACCAGGTGGGGGAGGCATAGGTGAGCTTGGGAAGTATGAATGTTGTGTAAACACTGAGGAGCTCGGGCGCAGGAACTCCGAGGGACTTGAGTCAGCGGAGGAGGTGGAGACGGAAACTGGAGGATTTGACAACTTCACTGACGTGTGGTTTCCAATTTAGTTTGTTGTCTATGGTGACGTCGAGGAGCTTAGTGGAATCTACAACCTGGAGTGTGTTTTCGGACCCCTAGGGTAATGGAAGGTGGGACAATGTCGGAGGAAGGTTGATGTTACATAACCATTGTCTTGGTATGGTGGTGAACTGTCCTGAAGGGCGGTGGGAGCGTTGTTAATAGTGCGATCGTCGACATATTTCCAGCGAGCAGGGGTTTCTCTTAGGGCATCATTGATGAGCATAAGGAAGCAGAGTGGTCCCATCTTGGTGCCTTGGGGGACGCCACAGGTGAGTGACTGAAAGGTGGAGACAGCCCCTCGGAAGCGTACAGCTTGGCGTCGGTCACTGAGGAAGTCTGTAAGCCATGGTATGAGACTTCTCCGAAGCCCGAGGTCAATAGCTTTGTTTATGATTATATTGTGATCGACTAGGTCGAACGCTTTAGTGAAATCAATGAAGGCGACAGCTACAGACGTTTTTCGTTTCTCGAGATGGCAGTATATGTAATCGAGAAAGCTGACAAGACAGTGAGTGGTGGAGGAAGTTTTCATGTTGCCAAGTGCTGAGGGTCTGCTCTGCAATATCCTGGCATAACCCAGTCAAACACCATTTCTGGAGTGGAAGGCACCAGGTGGCGTGGGGGTGATTGCAATAACGGTCGTAACTGTTGAAGTTGTGGGCTGGTGACTTGGGCAGTGAAATACATAAAGGTCTTCCAGTCAACTAGACATCTGGCTTAGGCTGAGAAAGAAAAGCATTGATGATGGAGCAGGAGAGTTTGTAAGCTCTAAGGAGAACTCATGAATAGGTTTCATTGAGCCAGGAGTCAATGGGGTGAAGTGACGTTTTAATTTTAGTTTGTCCAGGCGTGTTGCTACGTCAAATTCCTCTACTAAGTCAGTGGGAAGGGGGGCTGGTAGGTAAGCAGGGAGAGTGGTTGTGTCAAGCCGTGGGAGCGTCTGGCATATAGTAGCGAAATGGTTATTTGTTTGCTCAGCTGCGTCAACATTAGTGAGATGGCTAAGGAAGGGGAGGGGGTGTGTCATATTGTTTAGTCCACAGAGTTCTTTAAGCTTACCATACCATTGACTGATGTTGGTCTGCTTCAGGTGTTGTAATTTGGTTGGGTAGTGGGACTTCTTTGCAGTGCGTATTTCGCGGATGACTCTGTTGCAAAGTGACCTGTAGCGGATGTGGTCATTGAGATGAAATGCTCTGTCTCTCTGTTGCATAAGTCTTTTGATCCGAGGTGTGATCCAGGGCAAGTCAGCTGGGTGAGATCTGACGGACTTCTCGGGGAAGAAGTGGTGGTGAGCTTCGGTGGTGGTGTTGGTATAATTTATCCATTTGGTTTCCACGTCATCCACGCTGAGTACTTCAGTCCAGGGATAGTGAACTATCCACTGTCCAAAGAGGCGTACTGCAGAGTCAGTAATCGGCCTGTAGGTCTTGATGTAGGGTCTCTGTACTTGAGTGGGAGTGGCAGCAGGGGACCAGAGCACTGATAAGTGTGTGCTACACCCGACAGGAGGCAGTGGTTGAGGAGGTTGGTACTGGTCCGCTAAGTCAGTTAAGATAAGGTCAAGGGTATTTTGACCGTGTGTGGGGAAGGTCACAACTTGTGATAGTGATAGCTGGTCCTGGATATCAGTGGTGTCAATTTCATTTAAATCCCCACATAATGCTAACTTGGCACATGGGTACCTAACTCTGAGGTGGTCTGAGGTGGTGATGAGATGATTGATAAGAGTGTCTCTGGTGGGTGATCGAGGCGGATGGTATGCCACACAGATTATAATGGAAGCAGTGTTGCGTGGGTGTGCCCGCAGCACGACACGTACCCATAATGCTTCCACATCTGCTGGGACTTGAACATCCAGGCGTGACGGGCGTAGGTCATCTTGACAGAAGAGGGCAACGCCCCCTCCGCGTCTTTGTGGACGAAGGTGATGAAAGAGTTGATATCCTTCAATGTGACACGTTTCAGGTACAATTTGCCAAGTCTCACATATGGCAACCACGTGCGCGGCGGTTGACCTGACTGTAGTTGCCAGCTCGTCGAACTTGTTAGCTAGGGAAGTGACGTTGGATAGCAGTAAAGACGGGAGATCATACCATATCCGTGGAACTTCAGTGTGGTGGTATGGTCTGTCAGGGGTGGGTTTCTCCGGTTTCCTAGTGGAGGTTACGGTTCTAATGGGCTTATGTGCGTGACGGCCTTGTCTACGGCTCCGCGCGTGGAATATTTTCAGTGACTTGAGTAGCGCGATAACACTCCCATCAGGATAACCGTTCCCACGCTTTAGATGATACAGAGTGCGTCGGGAGTAAGTGATTAGTGGCCATCGGTTGAAATCTGTTG